>NC_053028.1:350787652-351066802 GCF_003073215.2 Triticum urartu
TGGGTTATAATGGGAACCCCTTGACAGTCCGTTTTGAATAAAACTCCTCTAGCAATGCCCAACCTTGGTTTTACCATTTGCCACCTAGCCTTTTCCCTTGAGTTTCGTGGACTCAAGGGTCATCTTATTTTAAACCCCCCTGGGCCAGTGCTCCTCTGAGTGTTGGTCCAAGCTAGAGCACCGTGCGGGGCCGTCCCTTGGCAACTTGGGTTATGTTGGTTCCCGTACGCTTAGCTTATCCGGTGTGCCCTGAGAACGAGATATGTGCAGCTCCTATCGGGATTTGTCGGCACAACGGGTGGTGTTGTTGGACTTGTTTTACCATTGTCAGAGTTGTCTTGAAGTACCGAGATACCGAGTCTGATCGGAACGTCTTGGGAGGAGGTCTATTCCTTCGTTGACTGTGAGAGCTTGTCATGGGCTAAGTTGGGACTCCCCTGCAGGGTTTTGAACTTTCGAAAGCCGTGCCCGCGGTTATGGGCAGATGGGAATTTGTTAATGTCCGGTTGTAGATAACTTGAACCTTAATTTAATTAAAATGAATCAACTGAGTGTGTTACCGTGATGGCCTCTTCTCGACGGAGTCCGGGAAGTGGACACGGTGTTGGAGTAATGTTTGTGCAGGTTTTCCTCTAGTTTCTCGCTCGCGCTTTGCCTCCTCTTCTCGCTCTCTTTTGCGTTCATAATAGCCACCATATTTGCTAGTCGCTTGTTGCAGCTCCCATATACTTTTACCTTGCCTTACCTATATGCTTAAATAGTCTTGATCGCGAGGGTGCGAGACTGCTGAGTTCCTGTGGCTCACAGATTACTATTACACCAGATGCAGGGCCTGATGATTCCGCTCCAGGTGACGTGCTTGAGCTCAAGTGGGAGTTTGACGAAGACTCTCAACGTTACTATGTCGCCTTTCCTGATGATCACTAGTGGTGCCCAGTTCGGGGTGATCGGGACCGTGTCGCATGTTGGGTTCTCTTTTATTTTGGCTCCGTAGTCGGGCCATGAGTGTTTGGATGATGTAATGTTAATTATGTACTTGATTGACATGGCGAGTGTAAGCCAACTATGTTATCTCCCCTTTTATTACATCTATATTACATGGGATGTTGTGAAGATTGTCTAACTTGCGACATATGCCTTCAATGCGATTATGCCTCTAAGTCGTGCCTCGACACGTGGGAGATATAGTCGCATCGAGGGTGTTACAACACTGTACGGCAAGGGTACCCTCCGAGGTCGGACCCTATGGTGAAGATTTCTTCCCCCGTTTGGAAACCTTTCTTTCCGGGTCTTCAGAGGTAGTTCTTCTCCTTCCTTGGGGAGAGGGAATTTCAGATCCTTCTCCCTGGCTATCCTCCTTCGTAGAGGCACTAATTCCCCCGGTTCTTATGAATGATGAGTGAGGCCTGCTTTCAGCCTCTTTATTCCCCCTTCGTCTTCCCCTGAGGGCGCTTGATGAGGCACCGGCTTGAGCATCCTGGCTAGTATTGGATTGATCGAGCCTTCGGAAAGGGGGGCCGTACACCTGATCATCTTCGCCTTTGTTAGTCCTGGTCAAAGAGCGACTTTTCATAATGATGTTATGATATATAAAAATACAGCGTGTTCGGCCATGGGATTATTTACTTGGGTATCGGGGCGATTACAGCTCAGACCTGCATCCTCGGTGGTGTTCGGACACTCTATTTGGGGTACGAAGAACAATTTGTACATCTCTTCGAGCGTCATGCTGAGGAAGTGCCGAATAGTCCGCGGTCCTTCCGGGTTGAATTCCCACATATGGAGGGGTCGACGTTTGCAAGGCTGGACTCGACGAACTAGCATGACTTGCATTACCGAGACCAGGTTGACATCTCTCTCGAGGAGATCTCGGACGCAACTCTGCAATCGGCACATCATTTACTGGCCCCCAGTTCATCCCCTTATTGATCCATGACGTCAGTTGTGGTGGGGGGCCTGAGCGATAGGCAGGGGCGGCCACCCACTTGGAACTCCGAGGAGCTGTGATATAGAACCACTCCCGCTGCCTCAAACTGGACACCTCCGGGAAGGAACCCTCTCGCCATGGAGCTTCAGCTCTTTTGCTTATTATGGAACCTCCACACTCTGCGTGCCGCCCCTCGATCATCTTCGGCTTCACATTGAAGGTCTTAAGCCACAGGCCGAAGTGTGGGGTAATGCGGAGGAAGGCTTCACACATGACGATGAACAATGAGATGTGAAGGAGGGAATCCGGGGCCAGATCATGGAAACCCAGCCCATAATAGAACATGAGCCCCCTAACAAAGGGATCTAGAGCGAGGCCTAGCCCTCGGAGGAAGTGGGAGATGAACACAACACTCTCGTTGGGATCGGGAGTGGGGATGACCTGCCCTCGGGCAGGCAGCCTGTGCGAGATTTCGGCGGTCAGATACCTGGCCTCTCTCAGCGTCTTGATGCCCTCCTTTGTAACAGAGTAGGGCATCCACCGACCTTGGAGGTTGGATCTGGACATGGTTGAAGGTCCGAAGTGCCTGACCTGAGCCTTGGGTGTTGGATCTCAAGGCAGGAGAAGGATTCGATTGAGCACGAGAAGGAAAAAAAAGGACAGGCCTTGGCCTCTTTATAAAGAGGGTGAATATCAAGCGTCCTCCTCGTGGCCATTTGGGACTTGCCTAAAATCGAGGAGTCATACCAACGGGCACGAGTGGCTTACCCATGTCCGTATTGATGAGAATCCCATAATAAGGGGGACACAATCTCGCAATATGTGCAGTGCTGGTTGAGAAAAACAGTTCGAATAATGACCGGGCCATGACATGATGTCATGCTGTCAAAACGTGTCTGCAGATTAGATTTGTGGAAATATTATTCTCTCTACGGTGGTATGTGGAACTTGTTTTGCAGAGCCGGACACTCTCCTTGTGTTCAAAATCTTCTATGGAGTATTCGGAGGAGGAACCCGCCTTGCAATGCCGAAGACAAAACTACGCGTAGGACTCATTGTCATTGAAGCCTGGTTCAGGGGCTACTGAGGGAGTCCTGGATTAGGGGGTCTCCAGACAGCCGGACTATATCCTTTGGCCGGACTGTTGGACTATGAAGATACAAGATTGAAGACTTCGTCCTGTGTCCGGATGGGACTTTCCTTGGCGTGGAAGGCAAGCTTGGCAATACGGATATGTAGATCTCCTCCCTTGTAACCGACTCTGTGTAACCCTAGCCCCCTCCGGTGTCTATATAAACCGGAGGGTTTAGTCCGTAGGACAACAGACAATCATACCATAGGCTAGCTTCTAGGGTTTAGCCTCTACGATCTCGTGGTAGATCAACTCTTGTAATACTCATATCATCAAGAACAATCAAGCAGGACGTAGGGTATTATCTCCATCAAGAGGGCCTGACCCTGGGTAAACATCGTGTCCCCTGCCTCCTGTTACCATCCGCCTTAGACGCATAGTTCGGGACCCCCTACCCGAGATCCGCCGGTTTTGACAACGACAATCCCCATTTCAAGTTTAAGCAAAGTTTAAACATGATGAAACAACCAAGACTAGTCCACAAGAAAAGCTAAAGCTAGGGCTGTGACATCCCCCTTGCTCCTTTATATACGGGGGCAGGGGGCACCCTAGGACACATAAGTTGGTTGTTCCAAGCCGTGTGCGGTGCCCCCCTCCACCATAATCCACCTCGGTCATATCGTAGCGGTGCTTAGGCGAAGCCCTGTTCCGGTAGAAAGATCATCATCGTCATCATGCCGTCGTGCTGACGAAGCTCTCCCTCGAAGCTCTACTAGATCATGAGTTCACGGGACATCACCGAGCCGAATGTGTGCAGATTGCGGAGGTGCCGTACCTTCGGTGCTGAGATCGGTCGATCATGAAGACATACAACTACATCAACCGCGTTTTCATAATGCTTCCGCTTACAGTCTATGAGGGTACGTAGACGATACTCTCCCCTCTCGTTGCTATGCATCACCATGATCTTGCGTGTGCATAGGAATTTTTTTGAAATTACTGCGTTCCCCAAACAACGTCTTATCGAAGCAGAGATCGTGTCCCCTTATCGTAGGATTCGCATAAATACAGGCGTGGGTAATCCAACCACGGCGTCCGCACGACCCTTGGGGAATAGGCGAGTTTTAAGGCGAGTGGGAAGGTGCTTGATATTTGCTACCTTTATAAGAGGATAAAGATCCATTCTTTTACCCACGCCTTCTTTCTCTTTGCCCATCCGTTCTCAAGCTCCAGCGCCCAAGCTTCCATCCTTTCCGCCTCCAAAAGCACTCCGACCATGTCCGGATCTGGAATGCAGGGCAAGTGGATGGCCTCCTCTGTCATGCAGGGGAACATCACGGAGCTCCGGGAAGTGGGGTACTTGGCCCAAGGAATCGCCCACCGGCTTCTGGCCAAGGGGCAGATCGTCCCCACCCCGGAACCCAACGAGAGGGTGGTATTGATCCCCCACTTCATCTGTGAGTTAGGATTTCCCCTCCACCCCTTCGTCCATGGACTCATGTTCTACTACGGGCTTGATTTCCACGATCTAGCCCCGAATTCTTTCCTCAACATCTCGGCATTCACTGTCGTGTGCGAGGCCTTCCTCCGCATCCCACCCCACTTCAGATTATGGTTGAAGATCTTCAATGTGAAGCCAAAAGCGGTGTATGGTCAACATGCAGAGTGCGGATGTGCCATGGTGAGCAAACTATCCAATGTCACATGGCCCAGTGGCACCTTTGTGGAAACCGTCAACGGGTGGCAGAAGTAGTGGTTCTATGTCACTGAGCCCCGCGACACCACCTGGGCCGCGGCTCCCGAATTCAAGTCCGGGCCCCCAATGCGGCTTACCTCCTGGCTAAAAAAGGGCCTGGATTGGTTGTCATAAGACGAGATATCGGCGCAGTAGGCGCGCGTCAAGAGCATGGTGGACAAGAACATCAAGCTCGTCAATGTGATCTAGGTGATGCTTTTTTGCCGGATCCTTCCCTGCCAAAGCCGGACTTGCCATCTGTGGGAGTTCGATCCGGCCAAGCACCAGACCTTGCGACAATTCTTTGGCTCCATGCACGAAGATATCTAGAAGGTGCTTTTCAAGGCCAATCATACATGGCCGCAGACGTCCAAGGACCGCGGATATGACCTGACCCATTGAGGGAGTCCTGGATTAGGGGATCTCCGGACAGCCGGACTATATCCTTTGGCCTGACTGTTGGATAATGAAGATACAAGATTGAAGACTTCGTCCCGTGTCCGGATGGGACTCTCCTTGGCGTGGAAGGCAAGCTTGGCAATACGGATATGTAGATCTCCTCCCTTGTAACTAATTTTGCGTAACCCTAGCCCCCTCCGGTGTCTATATAAACTGGAGGGTTTAGTCCGTAGGACAACAGAAAAGCATACCATAGGCTAGCTTCTAGGGTTTAGCCTCTACGATCTCAAGGTAGATCAACTCTTGTAATACTCATATCATCAAGATCAATCAAGCAGGACGTAGGGTATTACCTCCATCGAGAGGGCTCGAACCTGGGTAAACATCGTGTCCCCTGCCTCCTGTTACCATCCGCCTTAGACGCACCATTCGGGACCCCCTACCCGAGATCCGTCAGTTTTGACACCGAAATTGGTGATTTCTTTGAGAGTTCCATTGTGCCGTCACCGTAAGGCTTGATGGCTCCTTCGATCATCGGTAATGATGCGTTCCAGGGCGAGGTTTTCCTCCCCGGACAGATCCTCGTATTCGGCGACTTCGCACTGCGGGCCAACTCGCTTGGCCATATGGTGCAGATCAAGAGCTACGCCCCTGGCCATCAGGTTAGGTTTGGAAACTTAAACTACACTGCCAACATCCGCGGAGACTTGATCTTCGATGGATTCGAGCCCATGTCAGGTGCGCCACACAATCACGACGAGCATGACGTAACTCTGCCGTCGGACAGTGTTCGGGAGATCGCATCTGCAACTACTCCGACCTTCAATCCGGAGCAAATTGCGCCATCCGAGGACGGAGGGATAGACCCCACCATGGAGGCTGCACTCTCAGTGGCGATGGAGCCGGATACTGACTTCACCCCTTGCGAGAGCCGTGTCACCGAACAATTGGATCCGTCCCCGGCCATAGGCTTCGAACCGCCTGGGTCCATGCCTACCGAATCCGATTGGGCACCGATCATGGAGTTTACTTCCGCGGATATCTTTCAACACTCGACTTTCGGCGATGTGCTAAATTCATTAAGGTCTCTCTCCTTGTAAGGGGAACCTTGGCCAAACTATGTCCGGCTAGAATGGGATGCGGACGACGAAGAAATTCGCTCCCCACCCACCACCCACTTAGTAGCCACTGTCGATGATTTAACCGACATGCTCGATTTCGACTCCGAAGACATCGACGGTATGGGCGACGATGCAGGAGACAAATAGGAACCACCGCCCACAGGGCACTGGACTGCCACCTCATCATATGATATATACATGGTGGACACCCCCGAAGAAGGCAATGGCGACGAGACAGCGGAGGATGACCCCTCCAAGAAGCAACCCAAGCGCCGACGTCAGCGGCACCGCTCTAAGTCCCGCCATAGTAAAAGTAGTGATACCGACACAAGAGACAATAACAGTCCGGATAGTGACGAAGACAACAACAATCCCCTCCAGCACGATTTAGAGCGGGAGGGTGAACAAGCCAACCCTCCAGAGCAGGAAGCAGATGGAGAATCGGAGGAGGACAATTACATGCCTCTCTCCAAAGACGAGGTAAGCCTCGGCGACAAAGAATTTACCGTGCCTGAGGATCCCGTCGAGCAGGAGCGCTTCAAGCGCCGGCTTATGGCCACAGCAAATAGCTTGAAGAAAAAGCAACAACAGCTTCAAGCTGATCAAGACTTGCTAGCAGACAGATGGACCGAAGTCCTTGCAGCCGAGGAATACGAACTCGAGCGCCCCTCCAAGAGTTACCCAAAGCACAGGTTGCTACCTCACCTCGAGGAGGAAGCATTGAAACCTACATCATCAGTGTACGATGCGGCTGACCGGCCACCTCGTGGCCGAGCCAGAGAGGCGTTTCAGCCTAAAGTTCAGCCTGCACCCCGCCGCCACTCAAACAAAAATACCAAGGCCCGGGCAACACACGGGACCTGTGAGACATATTGGACAGCAGGGCAAAACATGCAAGGTCAATATATGGGTCACGGGCGCGCGCGCCAACGCGGGACGATGACCGTCGCACCGGATACACAAAAAGTAAATCCAGCCGGGACGAATACAACAGGCAAGACTCGTATGAACTGCGTCGTGATATAGTCCGGCACAGAGGTGCCGCACACCCCCTATGCTTCACTGATGAAGTTATGGATCACGAATTCCCGGAGGGTTTCAAACCCGTAAATATCAAATCGTCTGATGGTACAACAGATCCCGTTGTATGGATTGAGGATTTCCTCCTTCACATCCACATGGCTCGCGGTGATGATCGGCATGCCATTAAGTACCTCCCACTAAAACTCAAAGGACTAGCTCGGCATTGGCTGAATAGCTTGCCAGCAGACTCCGTCGGCAGTTGGGAGGATTTGGAAGACACATTCCTTCACAACTTCCAGGGCACTTATGTGAGACCACCAGATGCTGATGACTTGAGCCATATAACTCATCAGCCAGGGGAATCGGCCAGGCAATTCTGGACACGGTTCCTAACTAAGAAAAACCAAATTGTCGAATGTCCGGATGCAGAGGCCTTAGCGGCATTGAAGCATAACATCCGTGATGAGTGGCTCGCCCGACACCTCGGCCAGGAGAAGCCGAAGTCTATGGCAGCCCTCACGACACTCATGACCCGCTTTTGCATGGGCGAGGATAGCTGGCTGGCTCGCAGTAACAACCATCAAGGAATCCGGGCACTTCGGATACCAAAGATGCCAACGGCAGACCATGTCGTAACAGACAAAAGTGCCGCAACAACGGCGATAACATCGATGATATGGCAGTCAATGCCGGATTCAGATGCTCTAGATCCGGTCAGCGAAAAAAGCCATTCAAAAGAAGTACTCCGGGCCCGTCCAGTTTGGACCGCATACTCGATCACTCGTGTCAAATACACGGTACCCCCGATAAGCCAGCCAATCACACCAACAGAGAATTCTGGGTGTTCAAGCAGGCCGGCAAGTTGAATGCCAAAAACAAGGACAAGGGGTTGCATAGTGACGACGAGGAGGAGCCTCGGCCGCCGAACACTGGAGGACAGAAGAGGTTCCTCCACAAGTGAAGACGGTGAACATGATATACGCAACCCACATTCCCAAGAGGGAACGGAAGCGTGCACTAAGGGACGTCTATGCGATAGAGCATGTCGCCCCAAAGTTCAACCCATGGTACTCTTGTCCGATCACTTTCGATCGAAGGGACCACCCCACTAGTATCCGTCATGGCGGATCTACCGCATTGGTCCTAGACCCCATCATCGACGGATTTCACCTCACTCGAGTCCTTATGGACGGCGGCAGCAGCCTGAACCTACTTTATCAGGATACAGCGCGAAAAATGGGTATAGATCCCTCGAGGATCAAACCCACCAAAACCACCTTTAAGGGCGTCATCCGAGGTGTAGAGGCCCATTGCACGGCCTCAATCATACTGGAAGTGGTCTTCGGATCTCCGGACAACTTCCGAAGTGAGGAGTTAATCTTCGATATCGTCTCGTTCCGAAGTGGCTACCACGCACTGCTCGGGCGAACCACATTTGCAAAATTCAATACGGTACCGCATTACGCATACCTCAAGCTCAAGATGCCAGGACCTAGGGCGGTCATAACAGTCAATGGAAATACAGAACGCTCGCTCCACATGGAAGAGCACACTGCGGCCCTCGCAGTAGAAGCACACAGCAACCTTCTAAGGAAAACCGCCAATTCGGCGATACAGCCCCCGGACACCGTCAAGCGAGTCCGGAGTAACCTGCAACAGGATCTCCTGGCACGTTCAGAGCTCGCCTAGCAATTCGGCCACCATCCTAGTCCCATCCAAGCGACGAAATCCGTGCCGCGCGTACATAATTATGCACTAAAAATACCATGGGCATAGGCAGGGGTACGATCAGGGCACGTCCCGCAATGCGGCTTAACCGCCCTAGGGGCTGCATACCTTTATCATTTTTTTCTCTTTCAGGACCTTACTCTCTGGAAGCCCTTTCCGGTAGTAGGATTGCCGGACACATTACGGGAAGGAACAACCAAGGAGGCAAGAAACTAAGACGTACAAGGGAACCCCCAGGTGGTCTCTAATAATAATCGATATACCCGCTTTTCACTATCCTTACGCAGCTTGCCCTTGGATAGGACATGTCAAATAGTCCTATTTTTTGCTTATTGCACTACTTGTATCAGTACGCTTCGACGCATTATACGCATCAGCTTCGAATCATGTCTTGGGTCAATAGTTGGGTTTGTCTGGCTCCCATGCTTTGGTACCTTACGTTCCGCTATATCGGCTAAGGTAGCGCTGGGAGAACTACTGCGATTGTGTCCCGGTTCTTCCGGACGAGCACCTTAGTAGAGAAAGCCGAAAACTGACTATCATGATAAGGCGAGAGTTGGTCGCTGTTCGAGAGGTCTCAAGTCCTTAAAGACTTTTTCCGCTTCGGGCGAGGAGTCAGCCTTGCCCGACTTAGGTGTATATAGAGCCACAAATTCGGACTTCCGAATACTAGGGGCTTCGCCAAAATTTAAAATTGTAGACTTCTATGGCTAATTGAGAGTGATAAAGCCTTATAGTCCGATTGCCTGGTTCGTTGTGCTGAACACCTCCCTCGAAGGACCCAAAATTGGGATAAAGAGTGCTCAGGTTTATCCCGAGCACCCCAGTACTAGTTACATGGGGGCAGAAGCCGATGACTGGCCAACTCTCAGATTTTATAAACGGCCGCACAGAAGGTAATATTTTAAATTCAAAAAGCGTTGCATAGCGCAAATGAGCTCGTTTCATATTACAGGATCACATGAGCATGTTCATTCAAAAATTACATCTCTGGCACATTGCTCTGCCACAAGGTGGGAACCCTTTAGGACACCGTCGTAATACATTTCGGGGCAGCGGTGCTCCTTGCCCTCCGGCAGCCCCTCCTTCACCAGCTTCACGGCGTCCAGCTTCGCCCAGTGCACCCTCACCCAGGCAAAAGCCCTGCGCGCACCCTCGATGCAGACGGACCGCTTTATGACTTCAAGCCGTGGGCCGGCATCCACAAGCCGCCTCACCAGACCGAAGTAGCTGCCGGGCAGGGGCTCGCCAGCCCATGATGACCCACAAGTATAGGGGATCTATCGTAGTCCTTTTGATAAGTAAGAGTGTCAAACCCAACGAGGTGTAGAAGGAAATGATAAGCGATTTCCAGCAAGGTATTTTCTGCAACTACTGAAATAAGTGGTAACAGATAGTTTTGTGATAAAGTAATTGTAACGAGCAACAAATAATAAAGGTAAATAAGGTGCACCAAGGTGGCCCAATCCTTTTTGTAGCAAAGGACAAGCCTGGACAAACTCTTATATGATATAAAGCGCTCCCGAGGACACATGGGAATATCGTCAAGCTAGTTTTCATCACGCTCATATGATTCGTGTTCGGTACTTTGATAATTTGGTATGTGGGTGGACCGGTGCTTGGGTCCTGCCCTTACTTGGACAAACATCCCACTTATGATTAACCTCTATTGCAAGCATCCTCAAATACAACAAAAGTATTAAGGTAAACCTAACCATAGCATGAAACATATGGATCCAAATCAGCCCCTTACGAAGCAACGCATAAACTAGGGTTTAAGCTTCTGTCACTCTAGCAACCCATCATCTACTTATTACTTCCCAATGCCTTCCTCTAGGCCCAAACAATGGTGAAGTGTCATGTAGTCGATGTTCACATAACACCACTAGAGGAGAGACAACACACATCTCATCAAAATATCGAAGGAATACCAAATTCACATGACTACTAATAGCAAGACTTCTCCCATGTCCTCAGGAACAAAAGTAACTACTCACAATGCATAAGCATGTTCATAATAAGAGGGGTATTAATGTGCATATAGGATCTGAACATATGATCTTCCACCAATTAAACCAACTAGCATCAACTACAAGGAGTAATTAACACTACTAGCAAGCTACTAGCACCAATCCCGGACTTGGAGACAAGAATTGGATACAAGAGATGAAGTAGGGTTTTGAGATGAGATGGCGCTGATGAAGATGTTGATGGAGATTGCCCTCTCCCCATGAGTGGAGCGTTGGTGATGACGATGGCGATGATTTCCCCCTCCGGGAGGGAAGTTTCCCCGGCAGAACAGCCCCGCCGGAACCCTAGATTGGCTCTGCCAAGGTTCCGCCTCGTGGCGGCGGAGTTTCATCCGAGAAGATGGCTTATGATTTTTTTTCCATCGAAAGAGTCCATATAGCAGAAGATGGTCACCGGAGGGCCACCAGGGGGCCCACGAGGTAGGGGGCGCGCCCAGGGGGAAGGGCGTGCCCCCCACCCTCGTGGGCATGGTGTGGCCCCCTTGGTGAAGTTCTTGCGCTCAATGTTTTTTTATATATTTGGAAAACGTCATCCGTGAAGTTTCAGGACTTTTGGAGCTGTGCAGAATAGGTCTCTAATATTTGCTCCTTTTCCGGCCAGAATCCCAGCTGCCGACATTCTCCCTCTTTATGTAAATCTTGTAAAATAAGAGAGAATAGGCATAAGTATTGTGACATAATGTGTAATAACAGCACATAATGCAATAAATATTGATATAAAATCATGATGCTAAATGGACGTATCAACTCCCCCAAGCTTAGAACTCGTTTGTCCTCAAGCGAAAAGCCGAAATCAAAAAATATGTCCACATGTTTAGAGATGAAAGTGTTGAAAAAAATAAAATACGGACATGAGGGCATCATGATCATTCTTAGAGCAGCAACTTATATAATTCTTGTCATATGATATCTTATGCTAGAGTAATAATCCAATCACAATATCAAGTATGAATTGTAAACTTCATTGAAAACTAACAAACTATAATCTCAGTCATTGAAGCAATTGCAATTTATTGTAACATAGGAAAGAGTCAATGTATAAGAGCCTTTCAGCAAGTCTACATACTCAACTATCATATAGTCTTTCACAATTGCTGACACTCACGTAATACTTATGGGTATGGAGTTTTAGTCGGACACAGAGAAGGATAGGGGCTTATAGTTTTGCCTCCCAACATTTTACCTCAAGGGTAATGTCAACAGTAATAGTTCATGAAAACCCACATCCAATTAGCCATATATACCGGGATCTTTCCAACATATTGTGCTTGCCAAAGGATAAAATGTAAAAAGGAAGGGTGAAGATCACCATGACTCTTTTGCAGTAAAGGAGATAAAAGTAAAAGATAGACCCTTCGCAGAGGGAAGCAGAGGTTGTCATCCGCTTTTATGGTTGGATGCACAAAATCCTAATGCGAAAGAACATCACTTTATATTGCCACTTGTGATATGGACCTTTATTATGCAGTCTGTCGCTTTTATTACTTCCATATCACACGCTCGTATAAAGCTTATTTCCTCCACACCAATCAATCATACATATTTAGAGAGCAATTTTTTATTGCTTGCACCGATGACAACTTACTTGATGGATCTTACTCAATCCATAGGTAGGTATGGTGGACTCTCATGGCAAAACTGTTTAAGGGTATTTGGAAGCACAAGTAGTATCTCTACTTGGTGCAATGAATTTGGCTAGCATGAGGGAGAAAGGCAAGCTCAACATGTTGGAGGATCCAAGACAATATAATTTATCTCAGATATAAGAAAACATAACCCATTATGTTGTCTTCCTTGTCCAATGTCCACTCTTTAGCATGTCATATTTTAATGAGTTCTCACAATCATAAAAGATGTCCAAGATAGTATATTTATATGTGAAGACCTCTCTTTCTTTATTACTTCCTATTAATTGCAACGATGAACAAAACTATGTTTGTCAACCCTCAATAACTTTTATTCATCATACTCTTTCTATGTGAGCTCATTACTCTCCATAAGACTCACATGATCTCTTTGTTTCTTTTTATATCTTTCTCTTTTCCTTTATTCACTTAGGATCATGGCAAAATAATCAAGCCCTTGACTCAACACTAATCTTTATTATATAGCTCACGGACTCGATTACATAGAAGGATAATAAAGCAAAACTCACAGCTAGATCATACTAAGAACTTTTATTCTACTAGATCAAAATATTACCGAAAGGATCGAACTAAGAAAACGGTAAAGATAAAAGTGATGGTGATACAATACTGGGGCACTCCCCCAAGCTTGGCAGTTGCCAAGTGGAGTGCCCATACCCAGGTGATTATGTCTCCTTTGTTGGTGAAGAAGGTGGAGTTGTTGATGATGGATAGTCGCACATCGAGCGTAGGAGGTCTTCTAGCTTGCGGATAATGCCCTTGAGTGCGCTGATATGCTCCTTCAACAAAATATTTTCACGTGTGAGATAATTATTTTGTATACGAGCCAACTCAATCATCTTGAAGGCTTTGATTTCTGTTGGGTAAGAAGATTGTGATCCAGTTGAAGGGTGTCTTCTGTTGCTGGAACTTGGTCCTCCATGGCCTTCTTGATCCCTTCATCCTTGTTGATCTCCATAGGTTCTTCTCTCTTCAGCTCTATCTTCATTAGCCAAGCATCATTGCCCTCATGGTTGGAGGAGGAGGGAGACGACATAGTGCCTGGCCTTGACAACCCTGACAGAAAACAGCTCGAAATAAAGACATGAGATTTTTGCGTGATACGGGAGTCAAAACCCCCGGGAGGTTATATAATGAATTTTCACCGACCAAAATACGTGTCCTGTAAGAAAACGGAGTCCAGAGAGCACACAAGGTGCCCATGAGGTAGGGGGGCGCGCCCAGGGGGTAGGGCGCGCCCTCCACCCTCGTGGGGCCCTCATGTCCTTTCCGGACTGCTGCTTATTTTTCTATTTTTCTAAATATTCCAAAATGGAGAAATATTGCCTTAAAAACTATTTTGGAGTCGGTTTACTTATTGTAACACATACCTATTCCTTTTCGGAGTGTGAAACGTTCCGTAAAGTGTCCTTTATGTACTCCTCCGGGGTTATGGTTTCAATAACATTGGTTTCAAAATTTATGGGATTACCTGAGATATAATGTTTGATTCTTTGACCATTTACCACCATCGGATTTGTGCCTTCGAAGTTGTTGATTTTTATGGCATCGGAACGGTAGACCTCCTCAATAATGTAAGGACCTTCCCATTTAGAGAGAAGTTTTCCTACAAAAAATCTTAAACGAGAGTTGTATAGAAATACATAATCCCCTACATTAAACTCACGCTTTTGTATTCTTTTATCATGCCGCCTTTTAACTTTTTCTTTAAACAACTTGGCATTTTCGTAGGCTTGGGTTCTCCATTCATCAAGTGAATTAATATCAAATAACCTCTTCTCACCAGCAAGTTTAAAATCATAAATTAGTTCTTTAATAGACCAATTGGCCTTGTGTTCTAGTTCAAGAGGTAAGTGACATGCTTTTCCATAGACCATTTTATACGGAGACATACCCATAGGATTTTTATATGCAGTTCTATAGGCCCATAATGCATCATCAAGTTTCTTGGAACAATTCTTTCTGGACCTATTAACAGTCTTTTGCAAAATTAATTTGAGTTCTCTATTACTCAATTGTACTTGACCACTAGACTGAGGGTGATAAGGGGATCCAATTCTATGATTAACATCATATTTAGCAAGCATTTTGCGGAAAGCACCATGAATAAAATGTGAACCACCATCAGTCATTAAATATCTAGGGACTCCAAACCTTGGAAAGATAACTTCTTTAAGCATTTTAATAGAAGTGTTATGATCAGCACTACTAGTTGGAATAGCTTCTACCCACTTAGTAACGTAATCAACGGCAACTAAAATATGTGTATAACCATTAGAGGAAGGAAAAGGTCCCATATAGTCAAAGCCCCAAACATTAGATGGTTCAATAACAAGTGAATAATTCATGGGAATTTCTTGACGTCTACTAATATTACCAATTCTTTGACATTCATCACAAGATAAGACAAACTTACGGGCATCCTTGAAGAGAGTAGGCCAATAAAAACCAGATTGCAGTACCTTATATGCGGTTCTATCTCCAGCATGGTGCCCTCCATAAGCTTCGGAGTGACACTTGCGTAGGATCTGTTCATGTTCATGCTCAGGTACACAATATCTAATAACACCATCTACTCCTTCTTTATAAAGATGTGGGTCATCCCAAAAGTAATGCCTCAAATCATAGAAGAACTTTTTCTTTTGCTGGTATGTGAAACTAGGTGGTATAAACTTAGCAACAATGTAATTAGCATAATCAGCATACCATGGATCAGTATGAGAAGCATTTATGACATTTAATTGCTCATCAGGAAAGCTATCATCAATAGGTAGTGGGTCATCAAGCACATTTTCTAATCTAGACAAGTTGTCTTCAACGGGGTTGTCAGCTCCTTTTCTATCAACAATATTTAAATCAAATTCTTGTAGCAAGAGAACCCATCTAATAAGTCTAGGTTTAGCATCTTTCTTTTCCATAAGATATTTAATAGCAGCATGATTAGTGTGAATAGTTACTTTAGAATCAACAATATAAGGTCTAAACTTATCACAAGCAAATACAACTGCTAAGAATTCTTTTTCAGTAGTAGCATAATTTCTTTGAGCATTGTCTAGAGTTTTACTAGCATATTGAAGAACATTTAGTTTCTTATCAACTCTTTGTCCTAGAACAACACCTACAGCATAATCACTAGCATCACACATAATTTCAAAGGGTAAATTCCAATAAGGTGGCTGAACAATAGGTGCAGAGATCAATGCTTTCTTAAGTATTTCAAATGCTTCTACACAATCATCATCAAAGACAAATGTTATATCTTTTTGTAATAAATTAGTCAGAGGCCGAGAGATTTTTGAGAAGTCCTTAATGAACCTCCTATAAAAACCGGCATGACCAAGGAAAGTTCTTATACCTTTAATGTCCTTGGGACATGGCATCTTTTCAATAGCATAAACCTTGGCTTTATCAACTTTAATACCTCTTTCAGAAACTTTATGCCCCAAGACAATACCTTCATTAACCAGTAAGTGGCACTTTTCCCAGTTCAGGACAAGAATAGTTTCTTCACATCTCTGCAAAACTCGATCAAGGTTGCTCAAGCAATCATCAAAAGAAGATCCATAGACGGAAAAGTAATCCATGAAAACCTCACAAATCTTTTCACAAAAGTTAGAGAATATAGCCCTCATGCATCTTTGAAAGGCAGCAGGTGCATTACATAAACCAAAAGGCATACATCTATAAGAAAAATTACCAAAAGGGCATGTAAAAGTAGTCTTTGATTGATCTTTGACTAACACAGGTATTTGAGAGAAACCAGAATAACCATCTAGAAAGCAAAAATGTGTATGTTTGGATAGTCTTTCTAGCATTTGATCGATAAAAGGTAAAGGGTAATGATCTTTTTTAGTAGCCTTATTTAATTTGCGGAAATCAATTACCATCCTATAACCAGTAATAATTATTTGAGGAATCAATTCATCTTTATCATTAGGAACAACAGTAATACCTCCCTTCTTAGGGACTCAATGGACAGGACTTACCCACTGACTATCAGCAATGGGGTAAATTATACCTGCCTCAAGGAGCTTTAGTATCTCCTTTCTTACCACTTCTTTCATTTTAGGATTCAGCCGGCGTTGATGATCACGAACTGGTTTAGCATCTTCTTCCAAATTAATTTTATGTTGACATAGAGTGGGACTAATGCCCTTAAGATCTTCAAGACTATACCCAATAGCAGCACGGTGCTTCTTCAGAATTTTCAATAATCTCTCTTCTTCATATTCTGAAAGGTTAGCACTAATAATAACAGGATATATCTTTTCCTCATCAAGATAAGCATATTTAAGAGTATCCGGTAACGGTTTAAGCTCAAACACGGGATCACCCTTGAGTGGAGGAGGATCTCCTAGGATTTCAACAGGTAAATTATGTTTCAGAATAGGTTCCTGTTTAAAGAATACTTCATCTAATTCCCTTCTTTCATTCATAATCATATCATTTTCATGGTCTAGCAAATATTGTTCTAAAGGATCACTAGGAGGTACGGCAATAGAGGCAAGACCAATAATTTCATCTTTACTAGGTAATTCTTCTTCACGATGTTGTCTACTAAATTTAGAAAAATTAAATTCATGAGTCATATCATCAAAACCGACAGTAACAACATCTCTCTTGCAATCTATGGTAGCATTAACAGTATTTAAGAAGGGTCTACCAAATATAATGGGACAGAAGCTATCTTGTGGGGAACCAAGAACACGAAAATCAGCAGGATATTTAATTTTCCCACACAAGATTTCAACATCTCTAACAATTCCCATTGGTAAAATAGTATCTCTATTATCAAGTTTAATTGTGACATCAATTTCTTCCATCTCAGCAGGTGCAATATCATGCATAACTTCTTCATATAAGGAATAGGGTATTGCACTAGCACTAGCACCCATATCACATAAGCCATGATAACAATGATCTCCTATTTTAACAGAAATAACAGGCATACCTACCACAGGTCTAGGTTTATCTGCATCACGGGGTTTAGCAATTCTAGCAGTTTCATCACAGAAATAAATAACATGCCTATCTATATTATCAAACTAGAGATCTTTAACAATAGCAATATTAGGTTCAACTTTAACTTGCTCAGGAGGTATATATGTTTTAATATTGGTTTTACGAACCACAGTTGAAGCTTTAGCATGATCCTTTATCCTAATAGGGAAAGGTGGTTTCTCAACATAAGAAATAGGAACAATAGGATCATTATAAGTAATAGTCTTTTCTTCAACTTTACTAGGTGCAGCTACTTTTACTTCTATGGGAGGATGATATTGAAACCACTTCTCCTTGGGGAGATCAACATAGGCAGCAAAAGATTCGCAGAAAGAAGCTACTATCTCAGAGTCAAGTCCATATTTAGTGCTAAATTTACGAAAAATATCGGTATCCATAAAAGATTTACCACAATCAAAATTAGGTGTCATACCTGACTCCTTACCATTGTCGAGGTCCCAATCTTCGGAATTGCGTCTAATTCTTTCCAATAAATCCCATTTGAATTCAATTGTCTTCATCATAAAAGAGCCAGCACAAGAAGTATCAAGCATGGTGCGATTGTTATCAAAAAGCCGAGCATAAAAATTTTGAATAATCATTTCTCTTGAGAGCTCATGATTGGGGCATGAATATAACATTGATTTAAGCCTCCCCCAAGCTTGAGCGACGCTTTCTCCGTCGCGAGGCCAAAAATTATATATACAATTGCGATCACGATGAACAAGATGCATAGGATAAAACTTTTGATGAAATTCCAATTTCAATCGTTTGTAATTCCAACACTCCATATCATCACATAGCCTATACCCTGTCGATGCATCTCCCCTCAAAGATAAGGGGAAGACCTTCTTCTCAACAAAATCTTCGGGTACACCTACAAGCTTAAATAATCCACAAACTTCATCCACATATATTAGATGTTCATCAGGATGTTTTGTTCCATCTCCTAAATAAGGATTAGCTAGCAGTTTTTCTACCATACCCAAAGGAATTTCAAAGCAAGAATTTTCATTTTCAGTAGGTTCAGTAGGTTGAGGAGCAACTCTTTGCTCTACTGGTCGGGGTGAAGATACCCCGAACAAGCCCCTCAGAGAATTACTTTCCATAGTAACAAGTAATAGTAAATTTCAGCACACTATATAAATTTTTCCTTACCAAATTCCACCTACCACAGGCGCTTCACTCCCCGGCAACGGCGCCAGAAAAGAGTATTGATGACCCACAAGTATAGGGGATCTATCGTAGTCCTTTCGATAAGTAAGAGTGTCGAACCCAACGAGGAGTAGAAGGAAATGATAAGTGGTTTCCAGCAAGGTATTCTCTGCAAGTACTGAAATAAGTGTTAATAAATAGTTTTGTGATAAGATAATTGTAACGAGCAACAAATAACAAAGGTAAATAAGGTGCAGAAAGGTGGCCCAATCCTTTTGTAGCAAAGGACAAGCCTGGAAAAACTCTTATATGATGTAAAGCGCTCCCGAGGACACATGGGAATATCCTCAAGCTAGTTTTCATCACGCTCATATGATTCGCGTTCGGTACTTTGATAATTTGGTATGTGGGTGGACCGGTGCTTGGGTGCTGCCCTTACTTGGACAAACATCCCACTTATGATTAACCTCTATTGCAAGCATCCGCAAATACAACAAAAGTATTAAGGTAAACCTAACCATAGCATGAAACATATGGATCCAAATCAGCCCCTTACGAAGCAACGCATAAACTATGGTTTAAGCTTCTGTCACTCTAGCAACCCATCCTCTACTTATTACTTCCCAATGCCTTCCTCTAGGCCCAAACAATGGTGAAGTGTCATGTAGTCGATGTTCACATAACACCACTAGAGGAGAGACAACATACATCTCATCAAAATATCGAACGAATACCAAATTCACATGACTACTAATAGCAAGACTTCCCCCATGTCCTCAGGAACAAAAGTAACTACTCACAAAGCATAAACATGTTCATAATTAGAGGGGTATTAATGTGCATATAGGATCTGAACATATGATCTTCCACCAATTAAACCTACTAGAATCAACTACAAGGAGTAATTAACACTACTAGCAACCTACTAGCACCAATGCCGGACTTGGAGACAAGAATTGGATACAAGAGATGAACTAGGGTTTTGAGATGAGATGGTGCTAATGAAGATGTTGATGGAGATTGACCTCTCCCGATGAAAGGAGCGTTGGTGATGACGATGGCGATGATTTGCCCCTCCAGGAGGGAAGTTTCCCCGGCAGAACAGCCCCGCCAAAACCCTAGATTGGCTCCACCAAGGTTCCGCCTCGTGGCGGCGGAGTTTAGTCCGAGAAGATGGCTTATGATTTTTTTACCATTGAAAGAGTCCATATAGCAGAACATGGTCACCGGAGGGCCACCAGGGGGCCCACGAGGCAGGGGGCGCGCCCAGGGGGTAGGGCGCGCCCCCACCATCGTGGGCAGGGTGTGGCCCCCCTGGTGAAGTTCTTGCGCTCAATGTATTTTATATATTTGGAAAACATCATCCGTGAAGTTTCAGGACTTTTGGAGCTGTGCAAAATAGGTCTCTAATATTTGCTCCTTTTCCAGCCAGAATCCCAGCTGCCGGCATTCTCCCTCTTTATGTAAATCTTGTAAAATAAGAGAGAATAGGCATAAGTATTGTGACATAATGTGTAATAACAGCCCGTAATGCAATAAATATTGATATAAAAGCATGATGCAAAATGGACGTATCAGGCCACGTCCGGACTATAAGATCCTTCATGGCCTGTTCGGCCGCCTTATGAAGCTCGACCAATTGCTTCAGCTGGTCGTTCAAGGGCATTGGGTGTTCGGTCCCAGTATACTGAGACCAGAACAACTTTTCCGTCGAGATCCCCTCCTCAGCTCGGTAAAACTCCGCGGCTTCCAGTACACTGCGGGGAAGATCTGCGAACGCTCCTCGAGAGCTCCGAACTCAGCTAAGTAAAAGGAAAGTTTCCTTCACATGCTTGCTTTGCATAATGAATGCCTTGCCCGCTATTATCTTCTTCACCGCGTCAATCTCCTGAAGGGCCTTGTGGGCTTCAGCCTTGGCGCTTCGAGCGCTTGCAAGCGCCTTCGCAAGCTCGGACTCTCGCGTCTTAGAGTCAAGCTCCAAGGACTCGTGTTTTTTGGCGAGAGCCTCGAGGTTTTGCTGCACCTCGCCCACTCGGGCTTCTTGCTTTTCCCGCTCAAGGCGCTCCTTGGCCACATTGTCTTCGGCCTTGGACAATGCCTTCTTCAGGGTCGCCACCTCGGTCGTGGCCCCTGTCAAATTCATGATAATCCTATTACTTTACAACTGAACTTATTTTTAATGTGTAGACAAGGTATTGCTTACCTTTGCTCTCCTCAAGATGCCTCTTGATAAGGTCGAGCTCGTCCTCGGACCGCTCCAGGTCCTGCTTTAGTGAAGAGACCTCCACAGTACGTGCGGCAGCGGCCAGCAGTGAAGCCTGCACATGCACATAGACATATTCTGTTTAAACTCCTGAGTCATTATTTGATCCTCTATTCGGCCTTTCTTCGCGAACGCCAAATAGAGCATCAGGGGATACTGTCTATGCGGTAATATTTTCTTATATTTTGATTGCTTACCTCAAAGCCTGTTAGGAGGCTGGCACAAGCTTCGGTTAGTCCGTTTTTGGCGGACTGAACTTTCTCGATCACCGCACTCATGATAGTGCGGTGCTCTTCGTCGATGGAAGTGCCGCGAAGCGCTTCCAGTAAGTTGTCCGGTGCCTCTGGATGGACAGAGGCCACCGGCACGGGCGGCTTGCCCCCTTAACGGAGGATCGCCTGCCGGAGTCCGGAACCACCGAAGGTTCCGGCGCAGGGTTCGGCTGGGGGCCGAACTTAGAGCCCGTGGGGATCTTGCTCCCTCTGTGCCCAGGGTCCGGAAGGTCGCCTCGAGGCGCCCCCAGGACTACCTCCCCTCGGCTCGGTGCCTTTTGAGACAACACCTCGACGTT
Source organism: Triticum urartu (assembly GCF_003073215.2). Classification (NCBI taxonomy): domain Eukaryota; kingdom Viridiplantae; phylum Streptophyta; class Magnoliopsida; order Poales; family Poaceae; genus Triticum; species Triticum urartu. The sequence goes on from NC_053028.1 coordinate 350,809,324, forward strand.
GTCTGTAGGGCAAGGGGTGGAGGCGGTCGGAGGTGAATCGCTATTCATATTCGACGAGTCCAAAGAACCGTCCGACGAAGATACATCGAGATGGGCTCGGGACGGACTGCATAATCATATTCGGCGTAAGGAGAAGTAGTGAAATAAAACATACCGTGAATTACTATGGTATCCGGATATTTACGACTTCGCCAGGGCTTCTCCCTGGGTAACCACTCGTCGCCGCTGTAGGCGGCCGTCATGGAGCAGTCCAGAAGGAGGGTCCTTCCCTTCTTGGACCCTTCGGCTTCCCCGGTTGGGTCGGCCTTCCTTTTCTTGTCTCCCCCGGCTGGGGGGTAGAACTTTCTTCTTCCTCCTCCCCGTTTTCGTGGGAGGAGTGTGCGTCGGAGTTATCGGGCAATGAGTCTGATATAACCTTGCGCCGGAGACCCTTTTGGGTCCCCGTGGCCTTCTTGTGGGCCTTCTTCACCGGCACCTCATAAGGCGCCGGAACCAGCATCTCTGTTAGGAGAGCATCTGCAGGATCTTCAGGCAGGGGGGCTGGGCAATCGATCTGCTCCGCTGTCTCTACCCAGTCCTGTTAATGGCATGGGAGCTTAGATCCCGCACTTGATTAAACTGGTGCAAATAAATATCCTTTGAGATATAAAAACTTACCGGATTGGCATGATGCTTCGTGCTGAGTCCGCGGTCCTCGGTAAGGGGAGGAGGTACGTCGGCGCCCTTGAACAGCACCCTCCAGACATCCTTGTGTGTCGTGTCGAAGAGCTCTCGCAGCGTCTGGTGCTTGTCCGGGTCGAACTCCCACAAATTGAATACCCGTCGCTGACACGGGAGAATCCGGCGGAAGAGCATGACCTGGACCATGTTGACGAGCTTGATTTTCTTGCTCATCATGTTCCTGATGCAGGTCTGGAGTCCGGTCAGCTCTACCGGGGAATCCAAGGACAGGCCCTTCTCTTTCCAGGAAATGAGTTGCGTGGGGATTCCGGATCAAAATTTGGGGGCCGCCACCCAGTTGGTGTCACGCGGCTCGGTGATGTAGAACCACCCCGATTGCCACCCATTTATGGTCTCCACATAGGAGCCTTCCAGCCAGGTGACGTTAGGCATTTGGGCCACCATGGCGCCTCCGCACTCTGCTTGCTGGCCGACCACCACCTTCGGTTTAACGTTGAAGGTCTTCAGCCACAGGCCGAATTGGGGCCTGATGCGGAGGAAGGCCTCCCACACGACGATAAACGCCGAGATGTTGAGGATGAAATTGGGGGGCAGATCATCAAAATCCAGCCCATAGTAGAACATGAGCCCGCGGACAAACGAGTACGCGGACGAAGTGGGTAAGAAAAACTACCCTCTCATGGGGTTCGGGCGTAGGGATGATCTGCCCCGCATCTGGCAGCCGGTGTGCGATATTCGCGGCCAGATATCCGGCTTCGTGAAGCTTTGTGATGTTCTCCTCCGTGACGGAGGAGACCATCCACTTGCCACCCGCTCTGGACATGCTTGGAGTGGTTTGAGGAGAAAGACGCAAACTTGGGCGCTAGATCTTGGGTGTGCGAGAATGGATAAGCAAGGAGGAAGAAGTCGTGTGTAAAAAGGGTGAATCCTTGTCCCTTTATAAGGGCGGAGAGGCGATGCGCCTCCCCACTTGCCTGGTAAAATCGCTTATTCCCCAAGCGCCGTAATTGATGGCGTGGTTGGGCTACCCACGTCCGTATTGATGAGAATCCCGCAATAAGGGGGACACGATATCTGCTTTGACAATACGTGTCAAGAAAACTGCCTCGCGATATGTTCGGTGCTGGTTGAGAAAAACAGTTCGAATAATGACCGGGCCATGACGTGATGTCATGCTGTCAAAACATGTCGGCAGATTAGATTTGTGGAAATATTATTCTCTCTACCTTCTATGGAGTATTCGGAAGAAGAACCCGCCTTGCAATGCCGAAGACAAAACTGCGCGCCGGACTCATCGTCATTGAAGCCTAGTTCAGGGGCTACTGAGGGACTCCTGGATTAGGGGGTCTCCGGATAGCCGGACTATATCCTTTGGCCGGACTGTTGGATAATGAAGATACAAGATTGAAGACTTCGTCCCGTGTCCGGATGGGACTCTCCTTGGCGTGGAAGGCAAGCTTGGCAATACGGATATGTAGATCTCCTCCCTTGTAACCGACTTTGCGTAACCCTAGCCCCCTCCAGTGTCTATATAAAACGGAGTGTTTAGTCTGTAGGACAACAGACAATCATACCATAGGCTAGCTTCTAGGGTTTAGCCTCTATGATCTCGTGGTAGATCAACTCTTGTAATACTCATATCATCAAGATCAATCAAGCAGGACGTAGGGTATTACCTCCATCGAAAGGGCCCGAACCTGGGTAAACATCGTGTCCCCCACCTCCTATTACCATCTGCCTTAGATGCACTATTTGGGACCCCCTACCCGAGATCCGCCGGTTTTGACACCGACACCCATCTAGCCAGTCCGGTGAGTTCTTCATACTTCAAGGTTTATCGCTTCCTGTGCATCCAAGGAAGATGTCTAAGTTTCTCCATTTGTCTTTTCAGAGCTGGATAAAGAAAGCTGAGCGGATCCAGTTTCCGGCTCCGTTGCTCGAAAACCCAGCTACCCCACTGCTGACGAAGATGATGGTTCCGGCACCCTACCAGGCGCCAGAGAAGAAAGCCAAGACGAAGGGCCAGGAGACAAGAAGCGGCTTCCGCCGTACAGGCACTTCGGACACAACATTCGAAGACGCCGAAACCAACTCCTCCCCCATCGAGAACAAGGAGGAGGAGGAAAGAAATTCTCCCCCCGAGGGGGGAAGGAAGAAAAGGGTGGCCTCCACAGATCTGGAGGTAGAGGCGTCCAAGAAAGGGAGAGTCTCCCTTGCGGACGATTCCAAATCGGACATCAACAACAGCCCCGAGTGGCGTCCCAGGAAGAAGCCCCTGGCCAGATCATAAGTACTCAAAGGCACTTACACACATATTTATCCAGCTTTTTTACATCGTGCTTTTAATATGTTGAATCATGTGCTGTAGTCTAGCTCTCGCTCACCTCCAGCGATCCTCGTGTTCAGGGAATTCGCTGCATCCAAAGGTGATGGACAGCGGGTCGCTTCCACCGGCCTCCTCCCCCAAGACTATGGATGACGCTGAAGTGTTGTCCCGAAGGACCCTCCCAGGCCAGGGAGAGGTACAGGAGGCCGCCGAGGTGGTTCCAGAGGGTGAAACCTCGGCCGCCGGACACATGGGGGAGCAGACCCCCTAGAGACTGGCGACAGGGGCCATACCCAATTCGGCCCCCAGCCGAATACTATTCCGGAGGCCCGTACGGCTCCGGAATCAGGTAAGCAGCCTCCTTCGAAAGAAGGAGGTGCACCTATTCTGCCGGTGACCTTTATCCATCCGGAGGCACCGGACACTCTACTGGAAGTGCTCCAAGGTGCTTCCATTGCAGGGGAACACCGTATCCTTATGGGTACGGTGGTTGAGAGGGTTCAGTCTGCTAAGAGCGGACTGACCGAAGCCTTCAGGAGCCTGCTAAGAGGCTTCAAGGTATGCAATATAATAACTGCTCTTTTCATGCAAAAATGCGCCTTTGTATAGATAGTAGCCCCTGATACTCTGGTCGGCTTCCACAGGGAGGCGATCAGAGGATCTAAAAGGATTTTCTCAGGAAGTAACATGATTAATTTGAAAACAGGCTGTTATGTCAAAGGCGACTGCCCAGGCCACGGAAGTTGCAGATTTAAAGCAGAAACTTGAATTAGCTGATAAAGACATTACCCATATTAATAGGCGGCTCGACGAGGCACACGGTATGTTTTGGGACCACCCGCTTACGCATGTATAATAGTGTGAGCACGAAGCTGAAAACTATACAATGTGATATGCATGACTGTAGATGGTCTACCGCAGTTGAGACCCTGCGAGCCGAGCTTGCCCAGGCCAAGGGACAAGGCCTTACAAGAGGCGAGAGAAACATGGTCCGAGTCTAGAGTGGCTCGGGAGGAGATCCGGCAAGCTGGGGAGATAGCGGCTGGTAAGCCCTTTCTTTTACAGACTAAATTCGGTGACCCGAAGTATGCTCTGCTTAATCAATTGTGGAGTTCTCCAGATGCATTCTTGGACCTGCCGAAGAGTATCTCCGACGCGACACAGTTCTTCCAAGCATGGGAAGTACGTTCTACGGAGAAGCTTTCTGGTCACAATTCAACGTGCCACGGCATCAGGCATTGCTGAACGAACAGATGGCACAGTGGGCCAAGCTCCACAAGATGTCCGGAGCTGCCATGAAGGATGTCGTGGTCCGGCTATGGTCGGCTAAACCCATTCCGAATAGCTATTTCGGTTTGGTTCAGCGACTTGTCAATGAAGTGCCGTGTATCGATGCCGTCAAGCGGTCGGTGTGCATAGAAGGTGCTCGGATGGCCTTCGCCCGCGTCAAGATGTACTGGGCAAAGATGAAGGTCATCGATGTTGCGGCTAAGGGCCCACCCGGTGGCAAGGACCACCGCATGCTGGAGCATTATTTGGAGGACGTCCTAGAGGGCGCCCGCTTGATAGAGGGCCAGTGCTCGAAGGACATTATGTTCGAATAGATGCACTGGAATTGTGAGAACAATATTATGATATATTAAGGCTGTGTTATATTCATACCTTTTCCTGAAAGTTTTTTCCTCCTGTGTGTCCGTTTTTTTATAATTTGAAAGTTTTCCAGTCATTGGCTTCAGCCCCCTCGCATATAATACGGGGGTGTTCAGATTACAACCTGATCACTCTTCACCCAACGTCTTGGTCCGTAATGGAGGTGTCAGTGCGGCGAACTAGGCAATCAGACTATAGGGCTTTGACACTTTCCCTTAGCCGTAGGAGTTTTATAGTGGGTCTATGATGTAGTCCCTAGTATGTATGCGGTGATCCGAATACGGTTGCGTTACATAGGTGACCAGGAAATGGTCCATCATGTAATACGGAAAAATCGCTAACCATTGTAATGAATCGCCGAGTGGCCGACCAGCTCTCGCCGCATCATGACAGTTAGTTTTCGGCTTTCTCTACTGAGGTGCTTAACCGGACGAACCAGAAACACAATTGCAGTAGTTCTCCCTTTACTACCCTATCCGATCAAATGGAACATAAGGTAGCAAGCACAGGAGCCAGGCAACCGAACTATTGACCAAAGACATGATTTGGAGCCGATGCATAAAACGCCAAACTCGGGACGCCAAATTGTGTTAAAAAGCTATTCGGACTTTTGTTTGGCAACACATATGTTGGCTTATAGAGCCCCTGGCAGTTTTATGCCAAGGTGTGTACATGGAACCACATAACAGACGGAATAAAAACGATACCGAATAAGAATTTTGGTTCACTGAAATCTGATTGATATGTCAAAACATAATCTTACAGAAGGTAGCATAATCACCAAGGTCATTTTACATGTCGGGGGTCTAGGGCGAAGGGAAAAGCTCTATGCAGGTCCTTGAGCGAGGTTGTGGTCTTCCTGCCGCATGTCTGTGCCGCTTTTCGCCCAAATAATAAAGATATCTTTAAAGGGATGGTCTTCGGCCATGTATACAGAACCGGGCTCGGAAAGGGTCTTCGTGGGTCCGAAGAATGAGTAGGCATTGATTCACCTGCGGTAAGAAAGGAAGGATGATTAAAGAGAGGTTAAGGTTGTATAAGGTCGAACCATTGTATAGGTCTGTCCGCATATTGCCTCCGTCGATGCCCAAGGTATTTTGAGTGCATAATTGTGCACGTGTGGTACGAATTCCGCTGATGTACGTGGCGGTCGACGGAGGCTAGGCTGCTAATCCAGCCCTGAAGTTGCCGGACTGCTGGTATGTAGGACTAATTGGTCCTGCGTGGGGAAGTCCGATGGCCTGACAGCCGAGGGGCTGTGCGGCTTGATAGGGCTGCTATGTTCTTCATCCGCAATGGACGATGTATGCTCCTAAGTGCGGAGGGAGCGCTCCCTGTTTCCATTGATTGTAATGACGCCACGTGGAAGGGTCATCTTGAGCTTCAAATAGGCGTAATGCGGGACCGCATTGAAGCGAGCAAAAGCAGTTCGTCCGAGCAGTGCGTGATAGTTGCTGTGGAAGGGGACGATGTTGAAGATCAAGTCTTCGCTTCGGAAGTTGTCCGGCGACCCGAAGACTACCCCCAGCATGATTGAGCCCATACAGCGGGCCTCTTTTCTAGGTATTACTCCTCTGAAGGTAGTTCTAGTGGGTTTGATTCTTGACAGATCAATACCCATTTTGCGGACAGTGTCCTGATAAAGTAGATTGAGACTGCTGCCGCCATCCATGAGGACTCATGTAAGATGGAATCTGCTGATGATTGGATCGAGGACCAAGGCTACCGAACTCCGTGATGGATACTGGTCGGGTGGTCCTTTCGATCAAAGGTGATCAGACAAGCTGACCATGGGTAAAATTTGGGGGCGACCGGCTCCCTGGCGTAGCCGTCCCGTAGTGCGCGTTTGTGCTCCCTCCTAGGGGTATGTGTGACATATATCATATTCACTGTTTTTACTTCGGGGGGGGGCATTGCTTCTCTCCCCCTGTGTTCGGCTGACAAAGCTCTTGGTCATCGTCGTTGCTTGGCAACCCCTTTCCCTTGTGTTCAGCGTTAAGGTTGCTGGCTTGCTTGAAGACCCAACAATTTCTGTTGGTGTGATTGGCGGGTTTATTGGGGGTGCCTTGAATCTGGCAAGGCCAATCAAGTATTCTATCTAGACTGGATGGGCCATCTCTGTTTGCCTTGAATGGATTTTTCCGTTGACCGGGTTTGGAGCCGCTGAATCCGGCATTAACCGCCATGTCTTGCGTTCCTTCATTGTTGTTTCGACGCTTGTGCTTGTCGCGTCGTGGCTTGCCATTGCCGTCCCTGGTTTCGGCGGTACCAGGGTCGTTGGTGCTATTGCTTCTACGCAAGCCAGTTGTCTTCTCCCGCGCAAAAACGGGTCATTAGTGCGGTGAGGGATGCCATGGACTTCGGCTTTTCTTGGCCGAGGTGTCGGGCAAGCCACTCATCTCGGATGCTATGTTTGAAGGCCGCGAGGGCTTCTGCGTCCGGACACTCCACAATCTGGTTCTTTTTTATTAGGAACCTTGTCCAAAGTTGTCGGGCTGATTCCCAGGGTTACTGGATTATGTGGCTAAGGTCATCGGCATCTGGGAGGCGACTCTGAATGCATCCTCCAGGTCCTCCCAACTACCAATAGAATTTTCTGGTAGGCTGTTCAGCCAGTGTCGTGCTGGTCCCTTAAGTTTGAGGGGGAGGTATTTGATGGTGTGTAGATCGTCACCGCAAGCCATGTGGATGTGGAGAAGCAAGTCTTCAATCCATACTGCGGGCTCTGTTGTGCTGTCATATGATTTGATATTCATGGGTTTAAACCATTCTGGGAATTCATGTTCCATTACTTTGTCAGTGAAGCAGAGGGGGTGTGAGGCTCCTCTATAGTTGGCCACGTTGCGACGTAGCTCGGATGGAGTTCATCTGCGATTTTTTCGTCCCGGGCAAGGTTATGGCTGTCGTGCCCAGCTAGATAGCCATCATTGCGCGTCAGAGCACGCCCCCGCAATCCCTAGATCAATTTGGTCCGGCCCGCTTTGCTTTCCAAATCATGCCGCAGGTGGTAAGTATATTTCCGACCTGTTGTGTCTCTACCTTTACGGTGAGGTAGTACGGGCTGGTATTTGGCTTGAGCTGTCGTTTCATCACGGCCACGTGGTGGTCGGTCAGCTGCGTTTTGCACCGATGGTACGGGCACCAGTGCCTCGTCATCGAATTGCGGTAGCAGCTTACGCTTCGGGTAAATCTTGGTTGGGCGCTCAAGGCCGTATTCCTCGGCTGCCAGGATGTTAGTTCACTTGTCGTTGAGAAAATCTTGGTCAGCTTGGAGCTGCTACTGCTTCTTTTTCAGGCTCCTTGCAGTGGCTATTAGCCTGCACCTAAAGCGTTCCTGCTCAAGGGGTTCCTCAGGCTTGATAAAGTCTTCACCGCCGAGGCTCATTTCCTCCTCGGAGGGTGGAAGATAATTACTATCCTCCGAGTTTTCGTTTATAGCCAGGTCATCAGGGCTAATTTGTCCATCTTCCCGATCATCCTGTTCGGAGGTTGGCTCGAAGGGGTCTTCTTGGTCTTCGGCGTCGTCCAGAGTGTTGTTCTCTCTGGTGCTGTCGGATTTCGGGTTCCGGCAGACCCTTAAGGTTCGAACTCTAGGGTGCGCATGGAGATCTTTCCCCTACCGACTCGCGCTTCTATGGCTCGCAAGAAATCTAGGCTTGAAAGAAGAACACACAAAGGACACGAGGTTTATACTGGTTCGGGCCACCGATGTGGTGTAATACCCTACTCCAGTGTGTGGTGTGGTGGATTGCCTCAGGGGCTGATGATGAACAATATAGGGGGAAGAACGGCCTCGTGAGAGGTGTTCTTGAGCTAGTGTAGTGTGTTCTACTCGGTCTGGATCCCCCTCCCTCTATGGTGGCTAGTCCTACTTATAGAGGCCCTGGTCCTCTTCCCAAAATGTGAGCGGGAAGGGAGCTAACAATTGGCCATTTTGAAGGGGAACATCCAGTACAAGTTATCCTGACCAAAGGTGGTCTTTGGCTGCCAAAAGCATTGGTGATGGCGCCGTATTGGGCTCCACGGTGACCTTCATCCTGCCACTCTGCTGGTCTTGGTCTCGTTGCACCGGAATGGTAACCTTTGCCCGATGTCTTGGACTGTTCATGTTCCCTTTGCACCGAAGGGGAAACAAGGAAACTACACAGGGCGGTGCCCGCCTGGCACCCGCCTGATCTCGATCATCATGGCTTGCGTCACGGGCTCCTCGCGAGGTGCCCCTGCCTTGATCTCTCCGCCTCCTCGCGAGCCTGCCTGATGAGGCTGCTCCTGAGGAAGCTTCATGTCGTCCACCCCGCAGGGCTTGGCCCCTCGCGAGGTTCTTGAGTTTGAGCTGATGAAGCTGGGCCACACTGGGCCCCCACTCGAGCCACGCCGCAGGCCACAGGCAGGCAAGTCTGGGGACCCCCGTTCCCAGAACGCCTAGCAGAGAAGCGAAGGGGCAAGCGCGAAGCGTCGCAGCCCCCAATAGCCTGCGGCCTTGGGCGCCGCGTGGTGACAGATTGGACGTGGGCATATGCGCTTCCCCACGACACCTCGGCAACCACACGACTTGACAAGTCCCTGCATGCAGAGAAATGGGTCATGATTACCTGCGATCGTGGTGGTCGGCGGTTGGCCTTCTCCAGCTATAAGTACGGGACTGTGCGAGCCTCGTTAGCGTATCCCCTCCTGCTACTCCTTTTCTTCTTCTTGGCTACTCGCCATTCCCATCGCTTCGCCGAAGAGATTGTCGGCCGCGGAGAAAGGAAAAGCTCGTCCGGCAGGGCTAGACTCCCCACCGACCAAGCGCGGCTGGGGCCGCCCTCGCAAGCACCCCGCGGTCCCCGTAATGGCTTCCCATGGCCATGGAGGCGGTTCCCTGCGCGGTGGTGAGCGCCTGGTTGCTGATGGGAGGCACGCCGTGGCCGCGAGGCCCCCCAGGCCGCGCTTTCGCTCGGCGGACGTGCTGCCGGAGTTCGTTGTGTGGTCGGCGGACTCGGCCAGCACCTGGCTCCAGCTTCCCCGTTTCTTCGTAGGTGAACTGCCGGCCGGCGCTCGGGGCGGCCTCTGGCTTCAGGCAGATGGTTGCTGCAGCAGGGCCTCCTAGGCTTCGCTGGAGGTCTCCGCTTCTGGGAATGCGGTCCTGACCCGCGGCTGGCAAACGTTTGCCCATGCGCGCGGCCTGAGCCGGTGGTGCACCCTGCACTTCAAATTCGATGGTGACGCCACCCTCTACGTGAGGGTGTTCGGGGAATACGGTCGCCGTGCTGGGTGATGCCCCGAAGACGATGACCGCGGCCGCTTGCCCAGCCCCGATGCTGACCAGGATGAAGACGGCGGCAGGCGTGTAGGCGGCGGCGCTCGGGGCTCGCCAAGCTTCGGCGACTCTTTCTCAGGTAGCAGCTCTTCCAACGGTGGCCGTGACCAGCCCCCGCACCGTCACGCCCGCCTGGGTGAAGGTAGTGGGTCAGCCCACCGTCACGCCCCGGTGAAGCGAGAGGAGGGATCCGCCTGAGCCCCCAGAGGCAGCTCCAGCTTTCACCGCAAAAAAATAAGGTAGTATAGGGCCCTACGGGGGCGTGTTAGAACTGTTGCTATTAATCATCGTGCTGCTTCCGCTATTTCTGCGCTATGTTTCCGCGCCGCGTGCCCATGTGCGGGAATTATTTAGCTCAGTGGGGCTTGACGCGATCCTCGCCTCCCGAGGCTGAGACCTCGCCGCATGCTTCATGTCCTGCAAGGATTAGCAGGAGGAGTAGCCTTCGGTCTGGTTGTGGGGGCAATCGGCCGAGGTCCTGCGCTCGTGTCGCGAGGACTGGGAGGGGTGCTCCCGCAGTGGACTCGGACAGGAAAGCTTCCAACAACCGGGGCAGAAAACACTCATGAGGGCGCCCGCGAACCTCCCTTGCGAGATTTGCGAGAGAAAACAAGGCAAGTGAGTGAAAAAGATAAAGAGTCACAAGCTTGGGACGGCAACAGCTCCAGTAAAACTTCAAACAGGAACGAACGAGCCAACTGCAGAAAGCAAATGAAAAAGCCGCGTCCGGCACCTATTCTAGTCTTCGACGTCTTCTCACCAGCATGGAGCTAAGTGCTGCCACTGGGCGTGGGTGGGAGCCCCCGAGGCCCGAGGGCGGCACTCCGGAGACTCCGGGGCGTGTACAACCCCACTCATTATTACGTGAGAGTGTCACGGGTGGCGAGCTTCACAGGCATTGGCCTTCTTCACAGGCACCGGCCTTTCCCAAAATGCGACAGCTTCACAGGCATTGGCCTTCTTCACAGGCACCGGGCCTTTCCCAAAATGCGGCAGCTTCACAGGCATTGGCCTTCTTCACAGGCACCGGGCCTTTCCCAAAACGCGGCAGCTTCATAGGCATTGGCCTTCTTCACAGGAACCGGGCCTTTCCATAGGCGCTAGGCCTCGCTCAGGGATAGAACCTCCGGAGATGTTGAATGTTCCACGCGTTCTGGACGGGTACCCCCTCAGGGGTCTCCAAGCACGCGGAGCCAGGCCTGGAAACATGAACAACCTTGAATGGGCCCTCCCACATGGGAGAGAGCTTGTGCGGCCCCTCCCTGGAGAGAACCCGTCTGAGCACGAGGTCCCCTACCTCAAGAGTTCTGGGGCGGATGTTGCGGCAGTGGTATCGCTGCAGCGCCTGTTGATACCTTGTCGCTCGTAGCGCGGCTTCTCGACGGCATTCCTCCCGCAGCATGAGATACGTCCCCCGCATGGCGTCCTACTGCGTCTCGTCGAACGCCAGGACCCGCGCGGAGCGACGCCTGACCTCGTGAGGGAGGACAGCCTCGGTTCCGTAGACGAGGAAGAACGGGGTCTCGCCAGTCGGCTTGTGTAACACCCTCGATGCGACTATATCTCCCACGTGTCGAGGCACGACTTAGAGGCATAATCGCATTGAAGGCATATGTCGCAAGTTAGACAATCTTCACAACATCCCATGTAATATAGATGTAATAAAAGGGGAGATAACATAGTTGGCTTACACTCGCCACGTCAATCAAGTACATAATTAACATTACATCATCCAAACACTCATGGCCCCACTACGGCGCCAAAATAAAAGAGAACCCAACATGCGACACGGTCCCGATCACCCCCAACTGGGCACCACTACTGATCATCAGGAAAGGAGACATAGTAATGTTGAGAGTCTTCATCGAACTCCCACTTGAGCTCAAGCGCGTCACCTGGAGCGGAATCATCAGGCCCTACATCTGGTGTAATAGTAATCTGTGAGCCACAGGGACTCAGCAATCTCGCACCCTCGCGATCAAGACTATTTAAGCTTATAGGTAAGGCAAGGTAAAAGTATATGGGGAGCTGCAGCAAGCGACTAGCAAATATCATGGCTATTATGAACGCAAAAGAGAGCGAGAAGAGGAGGCAAAGCGCGAGCGAGAAACTAGAGGACAACCTGCGCAAACATTACTCCAACACCGTGTCCACTTCTCGGACTCCGCCGAGAAGAGGCCATCACGGTAACACACTCAGTTGATTCATTTTAATTAAATTAAGGTTCAAGTTATCTACAACCGGACATTAACAAATTCCCATCTGCCCATAACCGCGGGCACGGCTTTCGAAAGTTCAAAACCCTGCAGGGGAGTCCCAACTTAGCCCATGACAAGCTCTCACAGTCAACGAAGGAATAGACCTCCTCCCAAGACGTTCCGATCAGACTCGGTATCTCGGTACTTCAAGACAACTCTGACAATGGTAAAACAAGTCCAACAACACCACCCGTTGTGCCGACAAATCCCGATAGGAGCTTCACATATCTCGTTCTCAGGGCACACCGGATAAGCTAAGCGTACGGGAACCAACATAACCCAAGTTGCCAAGGGACGGCCCCGCACGGTGCTCTAGCTTGGACCAACACTCAGAGGAGCACTGGCCCAGGGGGGTTTAAAATAAGATGACCCTTGAGTCCACGAAACTCAAGGGAAAAGGCTAGGTGGCAAATGGTAAAACCAAGGTTGGGCATTGCTAGAGGAGTTTTATTCAAAACGGACTGTCAAGGGGTTCCCATTATAACCCAACCGCGTAAGGAACGCAAAATCCGGGAACATAACACCGATATGACGGAAACTAGGGCGGCAAGAGTGGAACAAAACACTAGGCGAGAGGCCGAGCCTTCCACCCTTTACCAAGTGTATAGATGCATAAAGATAACATGGCAATATAATGATATCCCAACAAGTAAAATAAATGTTCCAACAAGGAACGGCCTCCAATCTTCACCTGCAACTAGCAACGCTATAAGAGGGGCTGAGCAAAGCGGTAACATAGCCAATCAATGGTTTGCTAGGACATGGTGGGTTAGAGGTTTGACATGGCAATTTGGGAGGCTTGAAAGCAAATGGTAGGCATCATAGCATTGGCATAGCAAAAGAGCGAGCAAACTAGCATAGCAAAGATAGTAGTGATTTCGAGGGTATGATCATCTTGCCTGCACAGTTGTTAGAGTTGACTGGATCCTCGAAAGCAAACTCAATGGGCTCCTCGTTAGCGAACTCGTCTCCCGGCTCTACCCAAACAAGACAAACAAGCAACAAGGACACAATCAACCACGTGCAAGACTCAAACAATATGATGCAATGATGGTATGCTATGCGGGATGCATATGCAAGATTTGACAAGGGATGCATGAACCTGGCCTCAACTTGGAAATCCAAGGATGCCACTGGAAAGTTGAGATGAAAACGCTTGAAAACGATATAAAGAATGCCGGAATCGGAGTTATGGTTTGAAAATGGCAAGCGATTCAAAAATGACACCGGTCTGCAATTTAAATGCAAGCCATCTAAATGCAACAGGATGAACATGCTACACCACCCAAACATGGCATCAAAATACATGGCAGGGATCCATTCATGAAGCTTAACAAAAGTCTAGCACTGAGCTATGGCCAATTCATCCATTAACAGGTTCAAACAAGCATGGCAAAAATGCATATGGCAAACAGATCTCAGACTTAGTGAAATTAACACATGTCTGGAATTTCAGATCAGGTAGCACTCTTTGGAGCAACAAAACTACATGCTACAGGACCTGAACATGGCAAAGTAAAGCATGGCATGGAGCTACTCAAAGAGCTTAACGAAAGTCCCTTAGTGACCTTGAGACAAAAAGGACCAGAAAATAAAATTACAAGCATGTGAACATGGCAAAAACATAATCAGTTTTCAGACTTAGTGAAAACTGGCACATGCTGAAACATAACTCAAGTAGGCATGTTTACGAGCTCGATGCACTCAACACGGAGCAAGTCATGACCAACTAAGCATACACCCATCAAGAATACACAAAATGCAAGCTAGACATGGCAAGAACAATAACATAGCATGCACGGATCAACTACAACATCATCGGCAAAATTGCAAACAAGTTGACAATCTGCCCAGATTCACAAAGTAGCAAAAGTAGAGCTCGATTGACTCAAGCTAGGGTTCTCCATAATTGCAACCAAAGACATGGATGGATAGAGAACTACAAGAATAGCAAAACATCCTTACTGATCATCCTCAAAAGAGGCACGGATCACTAGGAATCAACATGAACATATGGCATCATGAGATAAACAGCTCGAGGACTTAGTGGAAATGTAAAGTCCCTGAAATCAGAATTAACAAGTGCACCACTTTGCAAGCTTGTGCTAGACACCACACACATCACAAAAATACATGGGTTGAACCTCTGGAAAGATGACAAGACCCTTAACAAAACATACGTAGAACTCATGGGCATAGCATGCACACAATAATCATGGCAGAAATGACAAAAAGCTAAATGAAGTAACAGATCTGACAATTATCTCAAGTAGCCCTCTTCTAACAGCATTTCGGGCATCAAGATGAAATCAAATGAAAATGATGCAATGGAATGAAATGATGTACTCTCTGAGATGAACATTTTGATATGCCATATGCCCAAAACGGAGCTACGGATGCAAAGTTACGAAGCCATGAACAGGAGCATATGGATCTATGGAAACAGGGACTTAGAAGAAAAAAACACCTCCGGATCTAGGGTTTGACCCGGGCACGCAAAACGAGGCGGCGGCGCTGCTCGCCGGAGTTCGAAGACGGCGGCCGGCGAGGTCGAGGTCGCCGGATCCGGTCGCTCCTCGACCGGATCTGGCCGGAGGAGGGAGGGGACGGCGAGGCGGCGACGGAGGGCGGCATCGGCGGGGCAGCGGAGCCGCGGCGGTCGGCGACGAGCTCGGGCAGCGTGCAGATGCGGCAGCGCCGGCGAGGGCGCGTGGTGGCGGCGGCGAGGGCGTGCGGTGGTGGAGACTCGGGCCGGGAGGGCCGCGGTCGGGCCCCGCGGGCCGGCGCGGTGGGAGGCGGCGGAGCCGCCACGTGGCGATCGCTGAGAGGGCGCGGGCGGCGGCGGACGTTGTCCGGCGCTGGCGGACACGTCCGGCGCGCGGAGAGGAGCGGGGAGCTAGGTTTAGGGTCGACTTGATCCGAAATTTTTGGGGAGGAGGCTATATTTATAGGTAGAGGGAGCTAGGAGAGTCCAAATGAGGTGTGGTTTCGGCCACGCGATCGTGATCGAACGCTCTAGATGATGGAGAGGGTTTAGGTGGGTTTTGGGCCAAATTGGAGGGGTGTTGGGCTGCAACACACATGAGGCCTTTTCGGTCCCTCGGTTAACCGTTGGAGTATCAAATGAAGTCCAAATGGTACGAAACTTGACAGGCGGTCTACCGGTAGTAAACCAAGGCCGCTTGGCAAGTCTCGGTCCAATCCGGAAATGTTTAATCCCCACACACGAAAGAAAAGGTAGAAATGACCACCGGAGGAGAACGAAGCGCTGGAATGCAAAACAGACAACGGGGAGAATGGTCGAATGCATGATATGAACACGTATGCAAATGCAATGCACATGATGACATGATATGAGATGCATGAAAACGATAACAACACACGGAGGCAAAAACCCGAACCTGAGGAAATAAAATAACTTAACGCCGGAAACGGACAAGAGTTGGAGTACAAATTTGGAAAGTTACATCCGGGGTGTTACAACACTCCACCACTACGAAAGGATCTCGTCCCGAAATCTAGGACTGAAAGAACGCCGGGTACTCAGAACGGAGGTGATCCTCGCGTTCCCAGGTAGCTTCACGGTCGGAATGGTGTGACCACTTGACTTTGAGAAATTTGACTGACTTGTTGCGAGTCTTGCATTCAGTCTCTTCAAGAATAGCAACTGGGTGCTCACGATAAGAGAGATCTTCTTGGAGTTCAATGTCCTCGAAGTTGGCGGTGCGGTCAGGAGTCTTGAAGCACTTTTGGAGCTGAGAGACATGGAACACGTCATGAACATTTGCAAAGTTTGAAGGAAGCTCGAGTTGATAGGCGAGGTCGCCTCTCTTGCTGACAATCTTGAAAGGACCCACGTATCTGGGGGCAAGCTTCCCTTTGATACCGAAGCGACGAGTACCTTTCATAGGAGAGACGCGGAGATAAAGATGATCTCCGATCTCGAAAGCCAAATCACGGTGCTTACTGTCATAGTAGCTCTTCTGGCGGGATTGGGCTGCTTTGAGATTATCTCGAATGACTTTGCACATCTCCTCTGCCTCTGTGGTTAAGTCATTTCCCAAAAGCTGACGTTCACCGGTTTCAGACCAGTTGAGAGGGGTACGGTACTTCCTGCCATACAGAATTTCAAATGGGGCCTTGCCTGAACTTGCTTGAAAACTGTTGTTGTAGGAGAATTCAGCATAAGGAAGACAATCCTCCCACTTCATGCCGAAGGAGATCACACAAGCCCTGAGCATATCTTCAAGAATCTGGTTGACAAGCTCGACTTGACCGCTAGTTTGGGGATGGAAAGCTGTGCTGAAGCGGATGTTGGTGCCCATGGCCTTCTGAAAAGAATCCCAAAACTTGGAGGTAAAGATGCTGCCACGGTCTGAAGAGATCACTTGTGGAATACCGTGCAGAGAGACAATCCGAGAGGTATAGAGTTCCGCCAATTGAGCTGTAGTGATCAACTCTTTGATAGGCAGAAAATGAGCCACTTTGGTGAGTTTGTCGATGACAACGAATATAGCATCATTGCCACGCTTGGACTTTGGAAACCCAGTCACGAAGTCCATTTCAATGTGGTCAAACTTCCATTCTAGAATCGCAAGAGGTTGGAGGAGACCAGCTGGCCTTTGGTGTTCTGCCTTCACTCTTCTACAGACATCACATTCATTCACGAACTTAGCAATCTCGCGCTTCATTCGAGTCCACCAATAAGCCTGCTTGAGGTCCTGATACATCTTCGTGCTCCCAGGGTGGATGGAGAGGAGAGAATTGTGAGCCTCGTTCATGATCACTTTACGGAGGTCACCTTTGGGTACAACAATACGATCCTCGAAGAAGAGAGTGTCCTTGTCATCAAGGTGGTAGCACTTGTACTTGGGTTGACTCTTGGCAATCCCAATCTTCACCTTTTTCAACCTTTTTCACCATAGCATCAAGAAGCTGGGCTTGGCGAATCTGGTCTTCCAAGGTAGGAGAGACTTGAAGGTTGGCGAGGAAACCTTGAGGAACAACTTGTAGATTAAGTTTGCGGAAAGCTTCACAAAGCTCGGTTTGATAAGGCTTGTGAATAAGACTGTTGCAGTAAGCCTTTCTGCTCAATGCGTCAGCAATCACATTGGCCTTGCCTGGAGTATACTCAATACTCGGATTATACTCTTGAATCATTTCGACCCATCGAGTTTGCCTGAGGTTGAGATTAGGCTGAGTGAAGATGTACTTGAGACTCTTGTGATCAGTGAAAATGTCCACTTTTCTTCCCAATAGAAGATGTCTCCAAGTCAAAAGAGCATGCACAACTGCCGCCAACTCGAGATCATGAGTGGGGTAGTTCTTCTCATTAGGCTTCAACTGGCGAGATGTATAAGCAACAACTTTCTTCTCTTGCATCAATACTGCGCCAAGACCTTGGAGAGAGGCATCACAAAAGACCTCGTACGGCTTGGATTCATCAGGCGGAGTCAGAACTGGAGCAGTGATCAATTTCTCTTTCAAAGTGTTGAAAGCAATCACACTCCGGAGACCAAACGTACTTGACGTGCTTCTGGAGAAGATTTGAGAGAGGCTTCGCGATCTTAGAAAAGTTTTCAACGAATCTTCGGCAATAGCTTGTGAGACCGAGAAAACTGCGGAGTTGCTTCACGTTCTGAGGAGGTTCCCAATTCACAATTGCAGACACCTTCTCAGGATTCACGGCAATGCCCTTGGCAGAGATGATATGACCAAGATAAAGAACCTCATCGAGCCAAAATTCACACTTGGAGAACTTGGCGTAGAACTGATGTTCCCTGAGCTTATCGAGAACCAAACGCAAGTGCTTGGCATGATCTTCCTTGTTCGAGAAAACCAGAATGTCGTCGAGATAGACCAAAACAAAGTCATTGGTGTAGGCGTTGAAGATGAAGTTCATCATGCGAGAGAAAGTCGGAGGAGCGTTGACGAGGCCAAAAGACATGACAGTGTATTCATATGAACCATAGCTTGTCCTGAAAGCCGTCTTGGGAATATCTTGCTCACGGATACGAATCTGATGATAACCCATACGGAGATCAAGCTTGGAGAATACTTGGGCACCTTTGAGTTGTTCGAACAGCTCGTTGATGTTGGGAAGTGGGTATTTGTTCTTGATGGTCTTCTTGTTCAATGGACGGTAATCAACACAAAGTCGGTCCGTTCCATCCTTCTTCTTCACAAAAAGAACACCACAACCCCACGGAGAAGAACTAGGCCGGATGAGACCCATTCTCTTGAATATCGAGTTGCTTCTTCAGCTCCTTCAACTCTTCAGGTCCGAGCTTGTAAGGACGCTTGCACACAGGTTCCGTGCCAGGCTCAAGATCAATAACGAATTCAACTGGCCGGTGCGGAGGCATTCCTGGAAGCTCTTCTGGAAAGACGTCTTGATATTCGCAAACGACTGGAATTTGCGAGATGGCATCGAGTTCACCCTTCTCATTGAGAGAAAACAGACGGATGGTAGTCATCGCGGCAAAGACAATTACATCCTCAGACGAATGAGTCAATTGAATCTGCCTGGCTGCACAATCAAGCTGAGCCTTGTGCTTAGAAAGCCAATCCATCCCGAGAATAAGATCAATATCCGAGTTACCAAGAACCATTGGAGAAGCCAGAAACTTGAAATCACCCATCATGATAGAAACATCCGGATCCGGGACTATTGAAGTAGCCCTCAAAGACTTAGCCGGAGAAACCACTCCCAGAGGTTTACCCAACATTTGTGAAACAAAGTCATGCTTGGAAACAAATGATCTTGACATGAAACAATGCGATGCACCAGTGTCAAAAAGAACTCTTGCGGGAATAGAGTTAACTGGAAAGTTTCCCATGATGACATCTGATGAATCCTCTGCCTGAGCTGCATTCATCAAGTTGACCTTGGCATGCTTGGGGTTATGCTTGACCACAGCTGTACTTGCCGATTTGACAAGAGGAGGAGGAGGAAGACGCCTCTGGTTGAAACACTTGTTGGCATAGTGACCCTTCTGTTGGCACTTGTTGCACGTGACCTCTGAAAGCGGACGGTGGTAAAGAGCACTTGATCTTGGAGGTTGAGACGAAGTCTTGTTCTGAAAGCCAGGGTTGGGTGGGTGGGAAGATCCACTGCCACCTTTGCTCTTCTGCTGATACGGCTGACGGAACAGAGGAGGAGGAAGCCAATACTTCAGCTGCTTGGCCACTTGAGTAGAGGAAGAAGGAGTAACATCTCTGACTCGCTTCTTGGAAGCATCACACCTCAATTGAGCAGCCTCTTGCTTCAATGCCATGTTGTAGAACTCATCGTACCTCAAGGGCTCGAAGAGAACAAGAGCGAGCTGAATTTCTTCTCTGAGACCACCCCTGAACTGATATATCATGCTCTTCTCATCAGGTACGTCCTGCTTAGCAAAGCGGGCGAGCTTCTGGAACAACTTGTTGTAGTCATGGACAGACAAAGAGCCTTGCTTCAGGTTGCGGAATTCCTCACGCTTGCTTTCAACCACGCTCTGAGGGATATGATGAGCTCGGAAATCTTGACGGAATTCATCCCAAGTGATAACACGTCCACCTCTGGAGTCCTTGTACTGCTGGAACCATTCTGCAGCTTGATCTTTGAGTTGGAAGGAAGCGAACTTGACAAAGTCCTCAGGCCTGACGTTACTGCACTCGAAATGCTTGCATAGATCCACAAGCCAATCGTCAGCATCAGTTGCCTCAACACAATTGCTGAAAGTCTTTGGCCCATTAGCAAGGAACTGGTTGAGTGTAGTAAAGTGATTATGATTGTTTCCTTGGTTCCCTTGGTTGCCTTGATTGCGCTCTTGAAAAATTTGCATGATCAATTGTGTGTTTGCATTGGTTGCGGCCATCACAGCTTGCCATGCCTCCAGAGTCGGTGGAGGTGGTGGCGGATCAGGATTCGGAGTCGTGCGTGTTGGAGGAGCCATCCTGAAGAGGTTGACATCCATTAGCACATTGATAGACAAATATTGAAGCTGAATCCAACGGAATGAAAATTGCGACATATAGTCTTCACATCCGAACAAAATGAACGAATGCATTCCTCTTGAAATGGTCACATATCCATAAATTGACAAGCCACTTAGAATTAAGGTAAAGAAATAAATCAACAAGGTACGGATCAAGAACGAATAATCGGTAAGAAATCCCAATCTCAAACCAATATCCGTGGAAGAAGAACTAGAGCTACTAGAATTCCCACCTATGAAACTCCTGAACCTTTCCGGTTATGCAATCAGGTGTTGGGGATATAGGGGAAGCATAATATCTCACCCAAATGTAGCGAATCCTACATCCAGCTGTATCCATCCTTCAACACATAACCAAGAAACCTTCGGAAACCATCTACCTCAACCTTCGAAAAGCATCCGTTATACAAGTTATGGCGGTACTCCCGAACTCCCGCCCCAGTACTGGGTGGCGTCGACGTTATCTCACCAACGAACTGCATAAAAGAGATTTTGGATGCCGGCGTACTAAACTCATGTATTCCAGAACTGCATCGATAAAATTATGATGACAACACCTCAGAGCTCAACTCCCCGGGACACTTCCACAAAACCCCTGATAGGAGGCACCAAGACAATGTTCTCATCATAAAACCATCGGAACGATTCCAAGATACCCGCGTGATCCTAAAATTATTTTAGTGAAATTTGAGAAGAGAAGAGTCAAAACTCTACGTCAGGATGCCTTACCAGAGCGATGAGGAGACTGGGAAGTAAAAAAGAATTCCTAAACTCTCTGATATATAATTCCTAAATGACTCAAAACATTTTTCTAGACACAACTCGGCTGCTAAAAACGATCAAGCAATGGGGCTCCTAAGGTCGGGGAAGGCTCTGATACCAACCTGTAACACCCTCGATGCGACTATATCTCCCACGTGTCGAGGCACGACTTAGAGGCATAATCGCATTGAAGGCATATGTCGCAAGTTAGACAATCTTCACAGCATCCCATGTAATATAGATGTAATAAAAGGGGAGATAACATAGTTGGCTTACACTCGCCACGTCAATCAAGTACATAATTAACATTACATCATCAAAACACTCATGGCCCGACTACGGCGCCAAAATAAAAGATAACCCAACATGCGACACGGTCCCGATAACCCCCAACTAGGCACCACTACTGATCATTAGGAAAGGAGACATAGTAATGTTGACAGTCTTCGTCGAACTCCCACTTGAGCTCAAGCGCGTCACCTGGAGCGGAATCATCAGGCCCTGCATCTGGTGTAATAGTAATCTGTGAGCAACAGGGACTCAGCAGTCTCGCACCCTCGCGATCAAGACTATTTAAGCTTATAGGTAAGGCAAGGTAAAAGTATATGGGGAGCTGCAGCAAGCGACTAGCAAATATGGTGGCTATTCTGAACGCAAAAGAGAGCGAGAAGAGGAGGCAAAGCGCGAGCGAGAAACTAGAGGACAACCTGCACAAACATTACTCCAACACCGTGTCCACTTCCCGGACTCCGCCGAGAAGAGGCCATCACGGTAACACACTCAGTTGATTCATTTTAATTAAATTAAGGTTCAAGTTATCTACAACCGGACATTAACAAATTCCCATCTGCCCATAACTGCGGGCACGGCTTTCAAAAGTTCAAAACCCTGCAGGGGAGTCCCAACTTAGCCCATGACAAGCTCTCACGGTCAACGAAGGAATATACCTCCTCCCAAGACGTTCCGATCAGACTCGGTATCTCGGTACTTCAAGACAACTCTGACAATGGTAAAACAAGTCCAACAACACCACCCGCTGTGCCGACAAATCCTGATAGGAGCTGCACATATCTCGTTCTCAGGGCACATCGGATAAGCTAAGCATACGGGAACCAACATAAC
Source organism: Triticum urartu (assembly GCF_003073215.2). Lineage (NCBI taxonomy): Eukaryota > Viridiplantae > Streptophyta > Magnoliopsida > Poales > Poaceae > Triticum > Triticum urartu. The sequence continues at coordinate 350,831,401 of NC_053028.1, forward strand.
CCAAGTTGCCAAGGGACGGCCCCGCACGGTGCTCTAGGTTGGACCAACACTCAGAGGAGCACTGGCCCAGGGGGGTTTAAAATAAGATGACCCTTGAGTCTGCGAAACCCAAGGGAAAAGGCTAGGTGGCAAATGGTAAAACCAAGGTTGGGCATTGCTGTAGGAGTTTTATTCAAAACGGACTGTCAAGGGGTTCCCATTATAACCCAACCGCGTAAGGAACGCAAAATCCGGGAACATAACACCGATATGACAGAAACTAGGGTGGCAAGAGTGGAACAAAACACTAGGCGAGAGGCCGATCCTTCCACCCATTACCAAGTGTATAGTTGCATAAAGATAACATGGCAATATAATGATATCCCAACAAGACAAGGAACGACCTCCAATCTTCACCTGCAACTAGCAACGCTATAAGAGGGGCTGAGCAAAGCGGTAACATAGCCAATCAACAGTTTGCTAGGACATGGTGGGTTAGAGGTTTGACATGGCAATTTGGGAGGCTTGAAAGCAAATGGTAGGCATCGTAGCATTGGCATAGCAAAAGAGCGAGCAAACTAGCATAGCAAAGATAGTAGTGATTTCGAGGGTATGATCATCTTGCCTGCATAGTTGTCAGAGTTGACTGGATCCTCGAAAGCAAACTCAACAGGCTCCTCGTTAGCGAACTCGTCTACCGGATCTACCCAAACAATACAAACAAGCAACAAGGACACAATCAACCACGTGCAAGACTCAAACAATATGATGCAATGATGGTATGCTACGCGGGATGCGATGCGGGATGCATATGCAAGATTTGACAAGGGATGCATGAACCTGGATTCAACATGGAAATCCAAGGGAGTCACTGGAAAGATGAGATGAAAACGCTTGAAACGATATAAAGAACGTCGGAATCGGAGTTACGGTTTGAAAATGGCAAGCGATTCAAAAATGACACCGGTCTGCGATTTACAGCAAGTAGCCTTCTAAATGCAATGAGGTGAACATTCTACTGCACTCAAACATGACAACAAAATACATGGCAGGGATGCATTCAAGATTCTTAACAAAAGTCTAGCACTGAGCTACGGCCAATTCATCCATTAACAGGTTCAAACAAGCATGGCAAAAATGCATATGGCAAACAGATCTCAGACTTAGTGAAATTAACACTTGTCTGGAATTTCAGATCAGGTAGCACTCTTTAGAGCAACAAAACTACATGCTATAGGACCTGAACATGGCAAAGTAAAGCATGGCATGGAGCTACTCAAAGAGCTTAACGAAAGTCCCTTAGTGACCTTGACCCAAAAAGGAACATAAAATACAATTGCAAGCATGTGAACATGGCAAAAACATAATCAGTTTTCAGACTTAGTGAAAACTGGCACATGCTGAAACATAACTCAAGTAGGCATGTTTACGAGCTCGATGCACTCAACACGGAGAAATTCATGACCAACTAAGCATACACCCATCAAGAATACACAAAATGCAAGCTAGACATGGCAAGAACAATAACATAGCATGCACGGATCAACTACAACATCATCGGCAAAATTGCAATCAAGTTGACAATCTGCCCAGATTCACAAAGTAGCAAAAGTAGAGCTCGATTGACTCAAGCTAGGGTGCTCCATAATTGCAACGAAAGACATGGATGGATAGATCACTACAAGATTAACAAAACATCCTTACTGATCATCCTCAAAAGAGGCACGGATCACTAGGAATCAACATGAACATATGGCATCATGAGATAAACAGCTCAAGGACTTAGTGGAAATGCTAAGTCCCTGAAATCAGAATTAACAAGTGCACCACTTTGCAAGCTTGTGCTAGACACCACACACATCACAAAAATACGTGGGTTGCACCTCTGGAAAGATGACAAGACCCTTAACACAACATATGTAGAACTCATGGGCATAGCATGCACACAATAATCATGGCAGAAATGACAAAAAGCTAAATGAAGTAACAGATCTGACAATTATCTCAAGTAGCCCTCTTCTAACAGCATTTCGAGCATTAAGATGACCTCAAATGAAAATGATGCAATGGAATGAAATGATGTACTCCTTGAGATGAACATTTTGATATGCTATATGCCCAAAACGGAGCTACGAATGCAAAGTTACGAGGCCATGAACAGGAGCATATGGATCTGTTGAAACAGGGACTTGGAAGAAAAAAACACCTCCGGATCTAGGGTTTGACCCGGGCACGCAAAACAAGGCGGCGGCGCTGCTCGCCGGAGTTCGAAGACGGCGGCCGGCGAGGTCGAGGTCGCCGGATCCGGTCGCTCCTCGACCGGATCTGGTCGGAGGAGGGAGGGGACGGCGAGGCGGCGGCAGAGGGTGGCGTCGGAGGGGTGGCGGAGCCGCGGCGGCCGGCGACGAGCTCGGGCAGCGCGCGGATGCGGCAGCGCCGGCGAGGGCGCGCGGTGGCGGAGGGAGCAGCGCGGGCGGCGCTCGGGCGGCGGGGAGGCGGGCGAAGCGGCGGCGGAGACTCAGGCCGGGAGGGCCGCGGTCGGGCCCCGCTGGCCGGTGCGGTGGGAGGCGGTGGAGCCACCACGTGGCGATCGCTGAGAGGGCGCGGGCGGCGGCGGACGTTGTCCGGCGCCGGCGGACATGTCCGGCGCGCGGAGAGGAGCGGGGAGCTAGGGTTAGGGTCGACTTGATCTGAAATTTTTGGGGAGGAGGCTATATTTATAGGTAGAGGGAGCGGTTTTCGGCCACGCGATCGTGATCGAACGCTCTAGATGATGGAGAGGGTTTAGGTGGGTTTTGGGCCAAATTGGAGGGGTGTTGGGCTGCAACACACATGAGGCCTTTTCGGTCCCTCGGTTAACCGTTGGAGTATCAAACGAAGTCCAAATGGTACGAAACTTGACAGGCGGTCTACCGGTAGTAAACCAAGGCCGCTTGGCAAGTCCCGGTCTAATCCGGAAATGTTTAATCCCCACACACGAAAGAAAAGGTAGAAATGACCACCGGAGGAGAACGAAGCGCCGGAATGCAAAACGGACAACGGGGAAAATGTTCGAATGCATGATATGAACACGCATGCAAATGCAATGCACATGATGACATGATATGAGATGCATGACAACGATAACAACACACGGAGGCAAAAACCCGAACCCGAGGAAATAAAATAACTTAACGCCGGAAACGGACAAGAGTTGGAGTACAAATTGGGAAAGTTACATCCGGGGTGTTACAAGTGTCCGCAAGGGGATCAGCCCTCTACCGAGCTGTAAGTAACAGGGTACTTAATAGTACAAATATCTTACATTACTTCTGAAGATAATAACCGAAGCATATATCTTGCAGTTCGGATCGTAGCCCTTCTCGACAGAGTTCGTCTTCGGGGGATCTTCTTCCGGAGATGATGGAGAGCGAAACACCTCCCCCTGCCACCCCGCCTCCCCGCCTCATGAGGCGGGCCACCCTGAAGTGTCGTCGTGGAGGGTTTCTTCTGATTTGCCAAGGCCAGAGGGTAATCCTTTGGCCACCCGAAGTCCTCAGTATTCGGCTCCTAAAGAGAGCAACAGAAAGAATCCGGAAATGTACAGTGTGCGGTCGGACGCACTTAAGGATCTTCTAGAGCAAGCGGCCATCTCAGAAGCGCATCGTACGCTAATGGGTACGGTAATTGAAAGGATTTCATCCGCCGAAAGCGGGTTGCGTGAAGATTTCATGAGTCTGCTGAAAGGCTTTGAGGTACGTGAAATAGTGTATGTTTTTGACAGTACCGCACACGTTAGGTGTGCCCTATGCAGATAGTAGCCCCTGATACTCTGGTTGCCGTCGAAAACGACGGCAAACAGAGGATCATAGTCACAGGAAATAATCAGATTGCCTTCATGTGCAGGTGGCTGAAGGTCTGATGGCTGGCCGGACTGATGAGTTTGCCGAGCTAAAGCGGCAACTTGATGCGGCAGATGCCGACATCATGCTTGTCAACAAGCGGCTTGACGAGGCACATGGTATGTGATTTCTTCGGTGATCAACACATAGTAAGAGGAGCATGATGCCAGTATCTTTAATATGGTGTGCCTGCAGATGGAGCTGCCACCGTGGAGACCCTCTGGGTGGAACTTGCCCGAGCCAAGGAACAAGCCAGGAATAGTAATGCGGCCGCTTTAAAGGCAGTCGAAGAGCTGAAGGCCGAACAGGCCGCACATTGCCAAAGCAAGGAAAGAATGGCTGAGATGGCCGTTGAGCTGAAAGATGCCGCCGACCGTTACTAGCTTCTTGAAAAAGAAAGCCGAGCGAAGGAGACGGACTTGGAGAAGGCCATGGTAGCAACCAAGGAAATCCACTACAAAATCAGAGCGACGAAGGAGGAGCTACGTCAAGCTGGAGATATCGCGGCTGTGAAGCCCTTTTTGTTGCGGACTAAGTTCAGAGATCCAAAGTATGCCCCTCTTGATGAACAATGGAGTTCTGTAGACGCATACGTGGATTTGGCAGCCAGTTCTGCTGATGCGGCCGAGTACTTCAAGGATCAAAACGATCGTGAAGTGGAAAAGCTGTTCTGGTCATAGTTCCATGCTCTAGTGCGTCCGCTGCTGTTGAATGAGCGAATGGCCGAGTGGGCCGAGCTCCATAGGTTGTCCGGACTTGCCATGAGGTCTGTTGTGGATCATCTGTGGCCGGAAGGCCAAGGCCGAAAAGTTACTTTGGTTTAGTGCAACAATTCCTTGGCGCTGTGCCGCACATCGACGCTATGAAGAGGTCGGCATGCATAGAGGGTGCACGGATGACACTTGCCCGTGTCAAGACATATTGGGCAGATATGGAGGCCACTGCTATTGCAACACAGGGTTCGGCCGTGGGCCGAGTAGCTACTGAGCACTACTTTGAAGAGGTCCTTGAAGGCGCTCGTTCGACAGAGGCGCAGTGCTCGAAGAATATTATGTTCTAGTGACATGTATTCCCATTGTAAAAACAATATTTTATTTAATTATGAAGGCTGTGTTTATACTTTTGCTTGAAAGTATTATGATGCCTCATGTGCGGCCGTTTATGTATATATGTATATAACCTGAAAGTTTGCAGTCGTCGGCTTCAGCCCCCATGCATATAATGCGGGGGTGTTTGCAAAAAACGCGTATTCACACTTGATCCAACATCTTGGTCCGTTAAGGAGGTGGTAGCACAGCGAACAAGGCAATCGGACTATATTGCTTTAACACTTTCACTTAGCCATAGGAGTTTGACTGCGGCTACTAGATAGCCCCTAGTACCTCCGCGCTTATCTGAATACGGGGCGCGTACGTACATGACCGGGAAATGGCCCCTTGTTAATGCGGAGGAATCTCAAAGATTCCGCTAAGTCATTGAGTGGTTGACCAGTCTCGCGCTCTATCATGACAGTCAGTTTTCGGCTTTCTCTACTGAGGTGCTCATCCAGATGAACCAGTGCACAATCACAGTAGTTCTCCCAGTGCTACCTTAGCCGATATAGCGGAACGTAAGGTACCAAAACATAGGAGCCGGGCAAACCCAACATTTGACCAAAGACATGATTCGGAGCTGATGCATATAAGGCCAAACTCACGACGCCGAACACTCCCTAAGGTATTCGGTCTTTATAACATATGCCGGGCTGAACAATGCCCTTGATAATAAACCCCGATTGTCCAGGTACGTGCAATATCCTGATGTGGCCACATGCCAATAACGTCAGCATCCTTCTCGGTTGTATTGAGTATCCGGAGCATGTGAACAACAAGAGACAGTAAAAAAGGTTTACGCAGGGTCTTAATCTGAAAAGAAACCTTTGAGCGGGTCCCTGCTGCACGTCTGCGCCTGTGTCTCCGTTGTGCCGTGTCCTGGACGGGTGTAGCATGATTTTCATCTGTAAAAGAGAAGAACTTAAGTGAAAGTTGCCGTGCAAGAAAATTGGTTATTATCAATAAACCATTAAAATTCAAGATAAGTCAAGTTGAGCGGAGCTAGCCCTGATTACACGCGGGAAGCCCCTTGTACCGTTTATGAGGGTTTAACCATCAAACCAATCTCATGTATTTGTAGTGATGCGCCGGACTCGTCTAACCGTGTCTGTGGTCTTGATGACCTGTCATTTATTCTGGTTGGTGAGGCTGTAGTGCTCGGCTGTTAAAGCCACCACACATTCTTCCGCACATAGAGAACGCTCAATATTTCCACTAACTGGGATGGTGCCACGTGGACCGGGCATCTTGAGCTTGAGAGAAGCATAATGCGGTACTGCATTAAAACGAGCAAAGCCGCTCATCCGAGTAGTGCTTGATAGCCACTTCGGAATGGAGCGATGTAGAAAGTTAACTTTTCGCTTCGGAAGTTGTCGGAAGAACTGAATACAACCCTAGTAATAGAGAGCCCGTACAGTGGGCCTCTTGGCCTGGTATTACTCCCTTGAAGGTAGTATTGCAGCGACTGATTTTTGTCGGGTCTATCCCCATTTTGTGGACTGTGTCCTGATATATCAGATTTAGACCACTGCCGTCGTCCATAAGGACTCGTGCGAGATGGTATCCATTTATTATTGGGTCTAACACCAAGGCGGTCAATCCTTCATGCCGGATGCTTGTCGCGTGATCCCCGCGATCAAAAGTGATCAGGCAGGCCAACCAAGGGTTGAACTTAGGGGTGACGGGCTCTATGGCGCGTATGTCTTGGAGTGCATGTTTGCTTCTTAGATCATGTTTACTGTTTTAACTTCTGGTGGGAATTTTTTCTGTCCTCCAGTGCTTTGCTGGCGAGGTTTTTCCTCGTCCTCGCTTGGTGTATCCCCCCCCTTGTGTTCGGCGTTTAGCTTACCAGCCTGCTTGAAGACCCAACATTCTCTGTGGGTGTGATTTGCAGGTTTATCAGGGGTGCCATGAATCTGACATAGTTTGTCAAGAATCCTGTTTAGGCCAAACGGTCCATCTCTGCTGCCTTTGAAAGGCTTTTTCCGCTGACCTGGTCAAGAGCCCCTGAATCCGGCGTTTACCGCCGTATTATCTAGGCTATCTTCTTTATTTCGACGCTTGTTTTTATTGCATCATGGTTTTCCATTGCTATCCCTGACTTTGGATGTGCTTGGGTTGCTAGTGCTACTACGGGCTAACCAGCTATCTTCGCCCGCGAAAAAGCGGGTCATGAGGGTGGTCAGGGCTGCCATTGTTCTCGGTTTTTCTTGGCAGAGGTGTTTGGCGAGCCATTCGTCTCAGACACTGTGTTTGAAAGCTGCTAAGGCTTCGGCGTCCGGATAGTCGATGATTTGGTTCTTCTTAGTGAGAAACATGTTCCAAAGTTTTTGGGCTGACTCTCCGGGCTGTTGAATTATGTGACTTAAATTGTCTGCATCCGGAGGCCAGACATAGGTCCCTTGAAAATTAGCCTGAAAAGCGTCCTCGAGCTCCTCCCAACTTCCAATTGAGTTTTCGGGGAGACTTTTCAGTCAATGCCGAGCTGGTCCTTTAAGCTTGAGGGGCAAGTATTTGATGGCATGGAGATCATCTCCGCGAGCCATATGGATATGGAGGATAAAGTCCTCAATCCAGACCCCAGGGTCTGTGGTCTCGTCGTACGCCTCTATGTTCACTGGTTTGAATCCTTCTAGGAATTCATGGTCCAGCACCTCATCGGTGAAACATAGGGGGTGTGCGGCACCCCTGTATTTGGGTGTATCATGGCGTTCGGACAGTTGTAGTATTCGGTTTTGATTTTGTGCTGGCGCATGCTTCCTAGATCCATAGATGGATCTAGTCATAATGGACTTTTGGCGCAAGTCCTCACGTAGATCGTGTGCTGACTTATGTGCGACCTTGTTAGCCACTCTATCGCGGTCGCAAGGTGGTTGATCCGGCTGGTTGGCCATATTATTTTTCGGCTGTGTGGGTTCTAAGGCCTCATCGTCGAATTTAGTTAATAGCTTGCGCTTTGCATAGCTCTTTGTGTGGTAACTTCCACCATACTTTTCTTCGTTGTCGAGCACTTTGTTCCACCTGCTGTTGAGCGTATTTTGTGCGGCCTTAAGCCTTTCCTTTTGCTTCTTTAGACTCCTCGCTGTGGCAATAAGCCTTTTGCGGAGGTTCTCTTGCTCCAAGTGCGTTTCCGGGATGATATGTGAATCTTCGTCCGGACTGTTTTCCTCCCCAGAGGGGGTTTGATGAGGTTTATCCTCGGTGTCGGTGTGTTCGGACGTCGGATCCGTACTATGTTTGCCGTTTGCTGCTTCATCGTGCTCTGCCGCCGGGGCAATGTGGTCGTCGTTTCCTCTGGAGTCGACTGGAGTGTCATTTTCTCTTGCGCTGTTATCGCTATTTTTGCCGAGGCGGGATTTGGAGCGGCGCCTACGCCGACGCTTTGTTTGCTTCTCGGAGAGGTCAACCTCCGCTGTCTCCTCCCGTTTGTCGTCGTCATTTTCTTTGGGTGTATCCACCATGTATATGTCATGTGATGAAGTGGCAGTCCCGTGCCCTGTGGGCACTAGTTCCTGTTCCTCTCCTGGAGCACGCCCCGCTCCCCCTTTCCTTCTCCCCCGACTTGGACCACGCCCACGAGCGCCGCAGACAACTCCGATCCTCCTCCCATGGCCACCGCGGCCATTTGCGCGGGTGCCGGTAGGCCGCGTCCACGGTGAGCTGTGGCCTCGCCATATAAGGCCGCCCCTGACCTCCCTCTGCAGCTCCTTTGCTCTCTCTATCTCCCGTGCACCCCTCGACCAACCTTCACCTCCTCTCGTGCCCTCCTGCTCCCTCCATGGCCGGAGTGCCGCCGTCGATCTCCGCCCAAATTCTCCCAAACCGAAGCCTCCCCTCCCCTCCTTTGGACTCCAATGGAGCCACCGCACACCGTCGAGGCTCCTCTGCCCTTTACCTCCTCCTCTAGCGCCCCGCAAGCCCAAAACCCCTCTCGCCCGATGCCACCATCCGCCGCGGGCGAAGCCCTGCTCCCATCCGGTGACGCAGGCACCCGTGGTGGGGTCTCCCAAGCTCATCTCTCCCTGCTAAGCACGCCGGTGGGTGGAGCATCGCCGGAGACGCCCTGTAGCGCCGGCGGCCGGTGTCGAACGCCTCCTCTGTCTCCCTTCACGCCCGCGCGGGAATTTGAGGACAAACCTGTTGGCGGGCCTCGTCGTCAGTGGCCCAGCCAGCGGGCCACGCTAGCAAGTGGAGGCGGGTTCAACCTCTCCCGCTTCCCAGCAGCGAAGGCGCACTCCGCCTGGGCGCCTTCGACGTCGCCCTGTCATCCGCGTGGCCGAGCCGCTGGGCTGGCCCAGCGCGCTGCAGCGCTATGCTGCACCCAGTGCATAATATAGGTATAAACCCCCCTTCCTTTGTCTTTTTCTTTTTCCAGAAACATGTAAAATCTCCCAAATATTCAAATGCACTCCAAATCTAGTGATTCAAATTTCTGGTGACTCCATAAATCATGATATACCTTTTGGTGCAACATGCACATTTCCAGAAGAACTTTCCTCACATAAATTAAATAAAATCCCATTTTCCATTTCTGTGATGAACTTTAGAAAATCACATAGAGATCATCTTTGATCCAAATGCCACGATTCAAATTTCTAGATGCTCCTGAGTTTATAAGTTAGGTTATGAACATTTTTATTAATACTTTGTGTGCCCTACAAAATAATGAGCCATTTCTTCATGTTTGTCAACTATGCAAATCCGTAGAATGTTCATTTTGACTCCAAATCCTAGATGCTTCTAAAATAATCCTTTTTTAAATGGGTGCCTCTGCTCATTTTTCAAAAATATATTTCTGTACACTTCTTGCAAATCCATAAATCCATTGATTCCATCATATTGAAATGTTCAGAAATATCCACTAACCCAATCCCAATGAAACCACTTTGGTCATTCCTCATATGACCAAAGGTATCCTAGAAAAGTCCAATTAATATTTTTGGAGCACTTTTATTTTCTGCCTTGTTGTGTTGCTTACTATGATTGTTTCCAATGTTAGTTGACGAAGTAGACAGAATACTCGGAGATGGATCAGAAGATTTGAAGACTCTGATGAACCAGGCAAGAAGCCCTTTGACCATGTTGAACCCTTTTATATCATGAGAACATTTTCACTCTTTAATTGAGTGCATGATGGTTCTTGAATGGCAACCTTGCTGGGCTTGCCTCTGTTGCATGCCCGTTGAAACTTGCATTGTTCATGACTCTATCCTTGTTTAGAGTTGTGTTTATGGATTGTAGAAATATGCTATAGTAAATGGCTACGCAAAGTGGGTCAGAGTTATGCATGGAAAGAAACAAGTGTGGTTTGACATACTTGCAAACAGCCCGAGTGGGTGCCACTGATGCCCTGGGAGATGATGATGAACTAGGTCACTACTTGTTGGAGAAGTAGTGTACCGAGGCTTGATAAAAGTGTTGTTTACAGAGATGGATTAGATTTAAGATTTGTCGACTGACCCAACTTTACCTGCGCAACCACTCTACCCTTATATGGGAAAGGGCATTATTGATTACCTAGGCTGATACTAGCTTGGAGCCCGCATTACTAGTGACGGGAGAGTTGTTGTTGCGCTCTCTCAGGACGGGGTCATGCTAAGTAGGGCGGCCATGACTGTTTTCACAGGGCACCGGACACACCGTTGGTACCCCGTGCTTGTGGTATGTGATGAATATGGGAGCGAGGCTCCATAATTTTAAGATGTGAAATGTCGGGCACGGAGGTTACTACCAATCGAGTGGACTCTATGTTAATGTCGTCTAGGGAAAGATAGTGATCATATGCTTACCCCAGGTACTTGAGGTACCGCGGGTCATGGATGACACGGAAGTTCCCCGGATCTTGTGGGTAAAGTGTGCAACCTCTGCAGAGTGTAAAACTATTCGAATAGCCGTGTCCATGATCAAGGACAGTTGGGTGGTGCTGCTTAGACTATGTCCATAAGTTTCTGGAAAACAACACGGTTTGGTAAATCCGTTGACGTGATTCGTGAGAAAGTCACAGTGAGCTTGAGCATGAGTTGTTCATAACTCTTTCTCGATGTTGATGTCTGTAACCTCCTGATACTTGTTGCGAACACATTCATGTCCTTGATAAATGATGATCATACTTGGATGAGAAAAACTAGCTTTCTGCAAAAATGCCAAATTAGCAGTAGAGCCTTGCATAATTATTATGTTATCACCCTTGGGTTGCTTGCGAGTACATTCAAAGTACTCATTGTCTTGACACTGGTTATTTTATTGGCCAGGCATGAAAGAACAAGATATGATGAAGAATACTTCGGTGACGAACATGCGAGCTAGGACGCTTCCCAGTCATAATGCCTATAGGTTTAAGGAAGATGGCATGGGTCCAAGTTATCGACGAAGATTTCCGCTACGAAGTTATACTCAAGACTCGACCATAACGGTCAGAATTTATGTAAGATGGTATGTATGGATGTAAGACTCTTGTTATTCAGCTTATGTGTCTTCAGTGAGCATTGATCTCTGGGATCACTGTACACGTGCATTCGGTGATCACGACTTATGAGTCGGGGTCCCCACACCGCCCCAGCTCCTTCCCTGTATACATATATGCCGTGACTCTTTCCATAGCTCCCTAATGTATCATCATTCTCAATCTCGCACGTTGTTCTCTACACCATCTATTCTAGATCTCTCATGAAGTCCCTATCACACACACGATGACTCGCTTCCCTTGCGCCGTACATAGGCCAATTTCGAACAACATCAACATTATCTCCCTATCTATACGCCACTTATGGACACAAATCACTCCTCTCTCCCCCTCTCTTCCTCTCTCCCTCTCTCTGTTCCGTCTCTCTCTCTCTTGCTCTCGCACCCCTCTCCCACACACACTCGATGTCTCTTCCAAATAGTCTGCTCCCCGCCCGCACCCATGTTATCCCGCTACTACACATGCCTTTGTCTCTCTTTGACACACATGTCATACCATTCCCCCTTCCCTTATACTAGGTTTACATCATTAGTGGTCTCTCTACTCCACATACACACACTCCCTCTCACACACAAACGCGTGCACAAACACACACAGACACGCACAAACACCCATCGATCTGGATCCTTCTTTTAAGACACACACACCCTTGCATATTCTCTCAGCTATAGGTATGTATATATCCCCCTCTCTCTAGCTCAGATGCACAACAAAATTCTCCATATCTCTAACTCACACATCTCTCCCCATGTCTGCATGTGTATCTCACACACTCACTCTCTGATTATGTCTATGTGTCTCCACGTTACACAACACAAAGCCCCATGTACAAGTCTCTCTCTACCCTCCACACAAAGAATCTCTTATCATTACCTCAGTCTCTAGAAATATCACACACACACACACTATCTCTCTCTCTCTCGCAAACATTCTCAACAAGGGTTTCCCCATGAATAACTTACCGTCTATTCATCAACAGTCATGGTAGTACGACGAACACGAGACGTGAATAAGAATAAATCTACACATGCGTAGACCACCTAGTATGACTACTAGGACTAGAGCAAGCCGAAAGCGCGCCGCCGTCACCCCCCTCCTTATCGGCAACGGGAAAACCTTTGTTTTACACAGTCGAGAAGTCATTGTGCTAAGGCCCCACATGCTGAGCCATTGAATAGAATGTAGATCATAGTTTACGGAAACAAGTATCGGTAATACGTTTGTATCTCCATACTTATATTTCTTCTCTTATATAAAAACTGAGTTGGTGATGATGGTACACATGCCATCTTGCAATATAGACCGTCTGCTCTATATCGGATGGATGGAAATTAAACTAAAAGATACCCGCACCTCTCTCCACATTTGCAGACAAGGTCTTTCCCTCGTTCATCCTTATCTCTAGCAACCTCATTGTTGAGAAATTAAAAAAGGAAGCCTCTGGAACAAACTGGCCTAGTGGCCGCTGCCGGCGTCGTCCATCCCCATGCCTCCGCTCAGTCCGACCACCAATCACCACCACGCCCCACCCCTCTTCACCTTATCTCCTCTTTCTCGAGATATCATTAGTTTTTACACATGGGATTACTCCTGCATGGGTCAATCACAACAAGTGTTTTATAAAAAATTGCATCTTGATGTTCCGTTCAATGCACAGACATCTTGCTAGTACTCCTAGAGAAGACTAAGTTGGTGACGATGGTGTGTCTGCCATCCGTCATTTCTAACCATTAGATCTACATCTAATGACTGTGAGGTAAGTTGTTGCCTTTTCTCACCAACATCCTACTTCTCTACCAATTTGTAGAAAAGCCCATAATTAGTATCTTAAAACCAACTACATCCGTCCCTCACCTCACCAAAACAGCCCAAGGAATATATTCCGATTGAAACATAATATATCTCTAGTGATATATGTATATCAAAATTAGAGTGTTTTGTATCAAGTTTGTGAATAAGTATTATTCTAATTATGATCCGTTGCAACGCACTTGAACATTGCTAGTATTTCCAACCATGCAAAAAATGCTAGTATTTCCATAGTTTCGAGTTTTCTATCAAGATATTAGTCACTCATGGCTGATATTTACTTTCAATCACGTACACATAAGCACTATGTAACTAGCCTTGCTTATTGGCTTCCAAAGCTTAAATTTCACTCCTACTTACAATATATAGAGTAGTTAACAAAAAACTACCACTTTCAACCAGCCCTAGGAAGAAACTATTGTACAAAAAATAGCAAAAACATACCCAAAATTTCTTAATTCGCGCCAAAAACTACTACCTAGTGCCGATTAGGCTCGCTTAAACCCGTTTATGACAGGGTTGGCCCACACGTCCGTGCCGACGAGGCAGCTTAAACCAACACATTTTGTTTGACCGTTGACCCGATGGACCCATCTAACCTTCTATCCTGTTACCCCCCCCCCAAATCAATATTTTTCCTGAACATTACTTCAAACAGTACTGATGCATCAGTGGCGCCGGTGATGAGCGAGTTGGCGCCGCTCCGCCGGACGGGTCGGACTCCGCACTAGCCTCCACACGGGTTGACGGGCTGGCCCGAGCGTGACTCACGCGCGAGCAAGCCTCCGCGCTGGCCTTCGCTCGAGCCAGATGGATGGCCTTAGCGCGGCGGGAGCGAGCAAGTCGCCGCGCCTCCATGCCAATCTAGCTAGCAAACCGTGCAGACAAGGAGCTGGACGGAGCTATCTTGGCTATCTAGCGGCCACGAGCGCCGGGCGGAGCTGGCATCCGGGCTACCGCAAGATGGGCTCCACACCGCCGGCGGGTTTTGACCTCGCCTTCTGCCGGTGGCGGTAGCTGCGTCCCATGGCCGAGGATGACTAGGTGGACGGGCTGGAGGTAGGAGGTCACTCGGGGATTTTTGTGCAGACTGACATGTAGGTCCCACAAGTCATAACACCTAACTTGCTGGTCGAATAGAAGGCGTTGACTTAAGGGGCGACATGGGTTGAAACATGCCTATAATGGCACTTTGTAGAGTAGTCGTTTCTTGGTAGGGCTGGTTGGTAAGGGCATGTACAATGGTTGATAACGTAGTCTTATCTTAAGTCTACCACGTATGCAAGTGGTAGTAGTTTCTTGGCATTATTAGTGGTTTCTTGTAAGAACAATGTACTACTAGTGACAAAAGGCAATTCTAGGTTGCGTTGTACTCCAACAAGTACTAATAGTGGTCACGGGAGTGTATACCTCGTTTTGTGGGTTCGATCCCGGCTGAACGCACGGTAGCCTTTTTTTAAATAATAACTTTGCTACAAGCCAATATTGTACAAGGGTAGTTTGAGTTTTGAAGTCGAACGGACGTGTCGCACCACAATCTAGGTGCACTAGAAAGCCCAGCCACATGAACGGGTTTTCCTTCCCATCATCCCTATGGCACCCCGGCTCAGAGAAACCGGAACACCTTATATTCCAGCCCAGATATCGAGGAGAAGTCTCTAGAATACGGCACTGCTTGACATAGAACAAATCAGCTCTTATTAAAATAATAATAATACAAGGGTCTGATGTTACAAAGAAGCACATCAGCACGACGACACTACGCCTCCGATACTACACTTGCTCTATGCTGGCAGCGAAACAACTCACCTGCAATCTGGCATGACACGCCAGGTCAATACATTGAATGTACTTGCAAGCTCACAATAACCATAAACATCAAGGCAAGACAATAACATAGCATTTAACAGGTTAATTAAATTAACAACTAGCATGATGAAGCAACTACTAAGCATGGTATGAAATTGATACAATACTAATAAATCACCATCTTAGATCTCCATAACCATATCTCTCTTGGCTAACTGGCCAAGCAATATACCATCTCGATCACCTCATGATCAAAACCAAACGGTGACCTTTCCGGCGATCACAACCATGACCAACACTTGGTCTCAAACGGTGATCTTTCCGATGATCACTACCACGACCAACACTTGGTCTCAAACATCATCAACACCCTGCCAATCTGTACTGCTCAAAATATCAACATATAAATCACCTATAAGTCATTCCGTCATGTGAGTGTTGATCGAACGGTGTGACCTTGTACGAACCCATGCCCATGACCGAGGACGCGAGTATCGATAGCTTAAACAAACACACTCTGCAGAGGTAGCGCACTTTACCCACACCACGGAACCCATGGCCTCGCACTCCCATTCAGGTGGACTAACGGCGTTCCGACAAAACCGATCTACTACCATGACACTCTCCCGGCCACTCCGACTCACTCCCCACCGGGCTAGTCCTGGGTGG
This sequence comes from Triticum urartu, assembly GCF_003073215.2. Taxonomy (NCBI): domain Eukaryota; kingdom Viridiplantae; phylum Streptophyta; class Magnoliopsida; order Poales; family Poaceae; genus Triticum; species Triticum urartu. The sequence goes on from NC_053028.1 coordinate 350,847,102, forward strand.
TCCCGTGTCTACCAAAGACACAACGACCACCGTCGTGGCCAAAACGTCCCTCATGTGGATCGGTTCCATAATAACAACAACGTGCACACAAGGTTTATGTCCGCCTACCTGATCAGGGTAGCGCATGCCCATAACCTTCCCTCGTTGGAGGCACTGGCGAGAGGCATGACAATAGTACGCATTAGGGCCTTCCCATAAAGGCAAATATGGTTGCACTAGAGAAAGCCCGGTTCGGTGGCACCTGACCAACTTAATGACGGAATTTATCCCCAAAATATAGTAGTAATGACTGATATCCCGATATTATCTATCTACCAATAATCCAAGTCGTAGCAATATCCAACAAATAATCCAAAGCTTAATATCATCATACCAAAATACTCCAAGGATAGTATAACACTACTATCATGATGAACCCAAGAACGATAATACTACTACTCAAATATCAAGAACTAACTATCCAGCTATGATCCACATGCAAGCATCACCTCCATCATCATAGTCCAAAACATAATATCAACTGGCATCATGATGAAACTACCACTAGCCACTAATAATCCAAAGGCAACATGATGTCCAAAGTAATACTCCAAAGCATAATACCATTATGAACTAATAAAAATAGCCACTAAGAATCCAAAGGCAACATGTCCTCCACATAATCATCAAAATATAAGTCCTAGAACTCCAAGCAATATCATGGCAACATCTAGATCAAAACCATACTCCAGAAATGCCATGAACCAATCATACATAGCTAATGCAATATTTTAAACAAGTCCAAATAACTTAAACCATGCTACTATGTTGCAATCATGCAAGTGGAGGGTGTGGCTTGCCTGGGGTGGAAGAAATCACCGAGAAGAGGTGCGAGGAGCTCGCAGAAAGAATCACAAGAAAACGTTCTCTCTCGCAGGGGCTGAATAAGGGAAAGGGCAAAATGGTCAATTTCAGAATGTGAAAACATGGTGAAAATGATTCCATCGGAACGGGCTTGACGAAATGAAGAAGTGGGCTTTGGATTCACCTCATTTGGAGTTGTGGTTGAAAAGTTATAGCTGTTTGACTGCCAGGGACCTATCTATAAAAATATATCCACAAACAGCTCCCTAAGAGAGAAAACAGAAAGCGCTTTTTGATAGAATACGCTTTTCGGCTGAGAAAACGTAAACTGGACCGCAACAGAGCCCGAGTACGCTTTCGAATAGGGAAGACGTATTCCAGTGGAATACGCTTCCACTTATCCTAGTTAGCAGAGGCGGGGCCGGCTCTTGTCTCGCTGACTGGTGGGGCCGTGGGGTCCATGTGCTGGTCAACTCCCTCCTCCCGCCTCCTTCTTCTTCTTCCCCGCGCTTGCTTGCTGGACAGGGAGTGGGTCGACGGCGCCGGAGCTCGCCCGACCGACTCCGACCATCCCCCACCCCGTGTAGCACACCGACGAGCTCGGGGAGACGAGCCGCACCCAACTGAGGGATCTGCCCATGCTGGAGAATAGCGGAGCATACGGAACAAAGAGCCGGGGCGGAGGGGAGCTTCGGCCGAAAGTTGAGGACGAGGTCATGGCGACTCCGGCGACGAACGGAGAGCCGAGGGAGAGACTCTGGTGGCTAGGTGATCTACTAGGGGCGGTGGGAGAGAGAATGGGGCTTTGGGTCACCGAAATCGGGGCGGAGCAGAGGCGGCGGCCATGGTGGCGATGGCGAGGCATGAGAGCTCCCCGAGCTCGTTTGGGTGGTCGGGGAGGCAGCTAGGAGTGAATGAGATCGAGTGGTGAGGAGAAACGCACCCGGGACGACCTTATATAGGCAGGGGAGGAGGAGGCCGAGCTAACGTCGCCGCAGACGCGTGGCCGACGCCGCGGACGCGTGTGCATGCACCCGAGCTCGCTGGTAGACGACGGGGGTGGAGCAGTGGAGCGTCTCACGGGGCAGAGGAGGCCAACGAAGCACGGGGAGGAAGACGATGGCGATGAACCGAGCCAAAACGCCTTGAATGCTTGGTCGGCCATAGTGCGCCCGTGGGCGCGCGGCGACGAGCACCGATGGAGAAGCAGACAGAGGGGGAGGCATCTCCAGGAGGACGGCGACGACGCGGGGAACATGGTGGATAGGCCCGTGCTCGCTGAGACGCTGAGAAGAGGAGGGGCCCGAGCAAGAAGACGTTCTGGGCGCGGCCAGAGCATGCCAAAGCGGTGCTCACCGCGTGAGCTGGCAAGGAGAAGGTGCCAAGGGTTGGAAAACATTGTCTAGTGGTAAGTCCTCCCTGGGTAGGTTACACCCGCGGTGGTAGCTCGGTTAAAAGTGAATCGGGTAAATGGTAAGTAAGCTCTGAAGTTTACTACATCAATCTGAACCATGATGCCGTGATCAACAGATAAATGCTAAGGGCTAAATAAGCTGTCTGGGAGGTTTAGGATAGGAAGGACTCTAGTCCTGTGAAATTTGAGGTGATTTGGACCGATGGTTGATATTAGTTGCTTTGCAACTTACCAAAATGGTCTAGAAACTTGAGCATGATGATGCACTCACATGAAGCATCAACTTGAGCTCAAATTTGGCAAGGCTTGATTATTTGATCATATAAAGATGTTGTAAAAGTTTCATACCAATTGGAATCACCAAAATGGTACTTGCTTCACAAACATCCTTGTTGACCAGAAACTTGTAATAATTTTGGAGAAATAATGGCTAGGTGAAATGGTTCCAAATTTGCTGGAGATAAGTTATTTGGGTAGGAGAATGCCCTGGTAAATTATCAGGCAAAATGAAGCAATATAAACTGTACTTGCTTCACAACCTGGAAATATTGACAGAATCAAAGATTTGGTGTTGTGCTCACATAGATCAAGGGATGGAGCTAAAATTTGTAGGAGTGAGATAATATGAGCACAAGAAGAGGCATGCAAAATTTCAACTCATTTGGATAACCCTAGCTAGCACTTCCTTCACAAAGGCTTCCCTGAGACAAATCATTGAGGAAGTTTGGTTAGGCAAATAAAGTTGAATTTTGGCACAGGGAAATTATTTGGACATGATAAGATGTCAAAAAGGTTTGGGATAAAATGGGCAAAGATAAATATCACTTGCTTCACAATATGCCATTTAGGACAGAATAGGAAATGAATTTATTGAGCATGATGAGAAATATGGCCATTGAAATATTTTGCCATATTTGAGGAAGATATGACCCAAAAAATTTATAAGAATTATTTGGGGATTTTTGGATGGACATAAATATAGGTTGCTTCACAACCTAGGGTAGATAGGATTATTCCTTTAATAGAAAAAGGAATATCTCCTAGAAAAAGGAATTAGGGATTGGTCAAGTAGTGAAGTGACATGATCTTGGCAAGGTTTTTAGGATGATGAGCCACTTGGGAGAGGAAATGAAGTTGATTTCCCAGGTGACAAGGCCACAGAACCACTCCAAAAATAAAAACAGAGCAAAAACCAGATAAAGCAAAAGAAAAAGAAAAGGTCCAAAATCCAGGCTGTTACAACTCTTACCCCCTTAAAGAAATCTCGTCCTCGAGATTTAGTTGCTCAAGGAACAAGTATGACTTTAGGACACCGTTTCCAACTCGGGTATCCTTTTTCCTTTATTTATTGTTCCCCCAAGAATTTCATACGATTTTCCTCCCTTGCTGTGGGGTGGTTTGCTCTACCTTTTCCCCAAATTCTGACGGGTTTTTGCTCACACACCAAATCCTTTTGCTGACGTTGATTCTTTCATACCTGCGGTGATATCCAATGGGTCTGACCATAAATTTTTCCTTTGGTCATGAAAACCTTTTTACTTCTGTCATGGGGTTGCTTCAAATAAATGCAGGCCTTCTGGTTTCAATAAATGCCGAGAATTAATTGTGGCCACCTTTTGACAGGATTTGACTGATCAAAGGTGGTACTGATTTGTCTTTATTTATTTCCTTTGGTTCGAGCATGAGATATGAGCCTAAGATTCGACTGCCTTTTGTCGTGAGCAATATACCGGTGTATGGAGTTATAGACGTGTCATACCTCAATTATTTACATCTTGGAATTTTGCCCGACAGTGGGCTAACGGACAAATGCTTTTCCTGACAGACTGACTGTGTACTTGATTTCGTTGGCGAGTATACCGGGTCTTAGCTGATTGTTCAGTTTTTGACTTTCTCATTTTGTCGGTATACCTATTTGGATTTTCCATATTAACCATTCCCAACGGGTCAGCGGGATATGAGATCCTTGTAAAATAGAGTAGGCCGCTGAGAGTATGCCTTTGTGGATCCATATGGAATTATGGTCTCCAACTGATTTGGGTATCCGTACCCTGATGGTCGTGCAAAAATCATCTTACCTTTGCTGTCAGTCTCAGCCTATAACGGTCATGATTTTCTTTGTGAGGATACCTTACTGGAATAACTTGGCCACACCTATCCTTGATTCTTCATATGACCAGGGACGTGATTAGTGCAATATTGTTGGCATTATTCCTTTGTGCCTATTTTCAGACCTGAGTCCGCACACAGATGACATATGTTTGGAGCTTGTAGATGGACAGAGCTCATTGCTGAGTCCAATCATACAAGAAGGTGACAAGAGTTCATATATCACCTTGTCTGGTGCGGGAATAATGACCTTGATGACCATTGTCAAGACTGTGGATTCTATGATGTCATCCCCAGATATTGTCGATCCTTGTAATTACATAAGATGTGTATCTTTGCTTATCTTTATTTGCATGATTCATGAGGCTATTGGATCCGTACTTTCCTTTAGGTATATCTGTTGGATCCTGGTCGTACCTCGTATGAGTGACTGATATGGTTGGGGATGCATGCTCACCATATGTATAAGAAGAATATACCTCCGAACACTCGATCCTTGCGGTAGGCATATGTTTTGACTGCATTGTATATCTGAAAAAATTATTGCAAATCTGATCCTTGCACTTCAGAGAAAAGCCATTCATGTAGCTTGCCGAGGAAGACTCGTTAGCTTCTACTCAAATCTTTTGTCTGGGTATCGTGTCTAAGAAGGCTCTATAGCTTATACAAGAAGCTTGACATGAGTATTGTGCAGGAGAAGCTGGGTTCCCGTACTTGAGAAGCATCTCCTCGGGTTTGCTTGTTGAGAAAAATTCATTTCCGTCTGTCAGAAGCTTTTACCGAGGTACCTTGTTGAGAAAGACTGGGTATCTTGGACCGGACATTGTTCACATATTATGGTGAGGAAAATTGAGGAGCCTTGCATCATAAATTTCTCCTGAAAATGTGTGGAAGAAGACTGAGTTTCTTACATCCAAAGCTCCATACTAATATGCAGACTACAATCTACACACACGTCCATAATATTCTGTGGCTGATTATTTGCACGAGAAAATTTGTTTGACTGTCTTGAGCATATCACATTTGGACTTTATTTCGGATGATAACATATTTCAAGCATCATGCATTTCTGAGCCAAAATTTTGTATATGCTCCATACCTTTGACTGAAAATGTACCGTTAATCTTGTACCAGACTTGTCTTGCTGCTGACTTGATCATTACTGCCATGAGGATTTTGTACTGATGTAGACTGGAGTTATCAGTACTGTTGTGAGGAGTGCACACTAATGAAAAATTGATTATCAGCCTCAAAATTAGATATTCCTCATTTCACTGCAGTCGGCTGAGAATTCCATTCTGTTTAGATGAGTTTCCAAATATTTGAACTCCTTGCTGATGCTTCGGGTCCGGTGTCGGTTGATGAGCAACTCTTTATAGGGGGAAATAATGTAACCCCGGGGCCCAAAAAGAAAGACGCAAAAGAAAACTCAACTAAACAAAAGCACACAACAACAATCAATTCACACACAATCAGTGTCACATATTACTGCTAGTCACACAATATGCATGCCTACTTAAGCACACAAATCTCGCTGGATCTCCGGTTCTACGATCTAGCATGCTATGACGACATGCACGAGGACGAATAAATGTGTGGAAGAATTGGTGTAAACAGCGCTACACCGAGTGCTAGCTTAGGCCAGGTAGCAACCTGGACTTGCTCGGAGGTGAGGACGTACTTGGTAACCATGTAGCAGGACACAAATATCGTTGCCACATTATTATCAAGCGGACAGAAAATATCCATACTCATCCAAGAAATAAGGATAGCAGGGAAACTGAGTCTGTTGGCATTGCCCTTTCTTGATGACTAAGACCGTTAAGGGTTGCCAATACAACAAGAAAAAGGACGATCGGGGGTAGAAGCATGTCTACCACCGAAACAAAATGGGGCTGAAGGAAGGAATTTGGCACGATACCTGAGCACCATTTTTGCAAACCGTGTCAGGATAAATTGGCATCACTCTGCTGGGACAGAAATGACACCAAACACCGAAGAACGAGCAAGAAAAGAAAACTTGAGAAAGGCAAAGGCTGAGCTGTAGTGGATCCGAACCGATGCCATGTACACTCACCAGATAAATCGTCAGTAGCAAAATAATAAGGCTATATGCATGTTGTGCAACAAACAAATGCAGCAACCATATGCAATAAACAAGCCAAACTCTATACTACCGATCTCTACCTGTTTCTACCGCTCGCGCTAACTAGGGCGTCCTACAGCTAGACCTGCTCTGATACCAAGCCCGTGGCACCCCGGCTCAGAGAAACCGGAACGCCTCGTATTCCAGCCCAGAGATCCAGGAGAAGTCTCTGGAATACGGCACTGCTTGACATAGAACAAATCAGCTCTTATTACAAGAATAATAATACAAGGGTCTGATGTTACAAAGAAGCACATCAGCATGGCGACACTATGCCTGCGATACTACACTTGCTCTATGCTGGCAGCGAAACAACTCGAAGTAGCGGAATACTTCTAGCAGCGGAACAACGATGAAGGTGGTGAACTCCACTCCGCATGGGACTCTGGCTGGGACACGATCTAGCTCGCATGCACAGCAACCATCAACAAGTAATCAAGCAATCATGGCATCACCTGCAATCTGGCATGACATGCCAGGTCAGTACATTGAATGTACTTGCAAGCTCACAACAACCATAAACATCAAGGCAAGACAATAACATAGCATTTAGCAGGTTAATTAAATTAACAACTAGCATGATGAAGTAACTACTAAGCATGGTATGAAATTGATACAATACTAATAAATCACCATCTCATATCTCCATAACCATATCTCTCTTGGATAACCGGCCAAGCAATATACCATCTCGATCACCTTGTGATCAAAACCAAACGGTGACCTTTCCGGCGATCACAACCATGACCAACACTTGGTCTCAAACGGTGATCTTTCCAGCGATCACTACCACGACCAACACTTGGTCTCAAACATCATCAACACCCTGCCAATCTGTACTGCTCAAAATATCAACATATAAATCACCTATAAGTCATTCTGTCATGTGAGTGTTGATCGAACGGTGTGACCTAGTACGAACCCATGCCCATGACCGAGGACACGGCTATCGATAGCTTAAACAAACACACTGTGCAGAGTTAGTGCACTTTACCCACACCACGAAACACATGTCGTCCACATAATCATCAAAATATAAGTCCTAGAACTCCAAGCAATATCATGGCAACATCTAGATCAAAACCATACTCCGAGAAATGCCATGAACCAATCATACATAGCTAATGCAATATTTTAAACAAGTTAAAATAAATTAAACCATGCTAGTACGTTGCAATCATGCAAAAGGAGGGTGTGGCTTGCCTGGGGTGGAAGAAATCACCGAGAAGAGGTGCGAGGAGCTCGCGAAAAGAATCACCGAAAAACATTCTCTCTCGGAGGGTCTGAATACGGGCAAGGGCAAAATGGTCATTTTTAGAATGTGAAAACATGGTGAAAATGATCCCATCGGAACGGGCTTTACAAAACGAAGAAGTGGGCTTTGGATTCACCTCATTTGGAGTTGTGGTTGAAAAGTTATAGCTGTTTGACTGCCAGGGACCTATCTGTAAAAATATATCCACAAACAGGCCCCCGAGAGAGAAAATAGAAAGCGCTTTTTCACAGAATACGCTTTCCGACTGAGAAAACGTAAAGTGGACCGCAACAGAGCCCGAGTACGCTTTCGGAAGACGTATTCCCGTGGAATACGCTTGCACTTATCCTAGTCAGCAGAGGCGGGTCCGGCTCTTCTCTCGCTGACTGGTGGGGCCGTGGGGTCCACGCATTGGTCAACTCCCTCCTCCCACCTCCTCCTTCTTCTTCCCCGCGCCTGCTCGCTGGAGAGGGAGTGGGTCGATGGCGCCGGAGCTCGCCCGGCCGATTCCGGCCATCCCCCGAGCCGTGCAGCACACCGACGAGCTCGGGGAGATGAGCCGCACCCCACTGAGGGATCTTCCCACCGTGGAGAATAGCAGAGCAGACGGAACAGAGATCCGCGGTGAAGGGGAGCTTCAGCCGAAAGTTGAGGACGAGGTCATGGCAACTCCGGCGACGAACGGAGAGCCGAGGGAGGGACTCTGGTGGCTTGGTGATCTACTAGGGGCGGTGGGAGAGAGAATGGGGCTTTGGGTCACCGAAATCAAAGCAGAGCAGAGGCGGCGGCCATGGTGGCGATGGCGAGGCACGAGAGCTCGTCGAGCTTGTTTGGGTGGTCGGGGATGGAGCTAGGAGTGAATGAGATCGAGTGGTGAGGAGAAACGCACCCGGGACAGCCTTATATAGGTAGGGGATGAGGAGGCCGAGCTGGCGTCACCGCAGACGCATGGCCGGCGCCGCGGAAGCGTGTGCGTGCACCCGAGCTCGCTGGTAGACGACGGGGGAGGAGCAGTGGAGCGTCTCACGGGGCGGAGGAGGCCAACGGAGCATGGGGAGGAAGACGACGGTGATGAACCGAGCCAAAACGCCTTGAATGCTTGGTCGGCCACAGTGCGCCCGTGGGCGCGCGGCGACGAGCACCGACGGAGAAGCGGACGGAGGGGGAGGAAGCTCTAGGAGGACAGCGGCGATGCGGGGAACACGATGGACATCCCCGTGCTCGCTGAGACTTTGAGCAGAGGAGGGGCCCGAGCAAGAAGATGTTCTGGGCACGGCCAGAGCGTGCCAAAGTGGTGGTCACCGCGTGAGCTGGCGAGGAGAAGGTGCCAAGGGTTGGAAAATGTTGTCTAGTGGTAAGTCCTCCCTCGGTAGGTTACAGCCGCGATGGTAGCTCGGTTAAAAGTGAACTGGGTAAATGGTAAGTAAGCTTTGAAGTTTACTACATCAATCTAAACCATGACGCAGTGATTAGAAGATAAATGCTAAGGGCTAAATAAGCTATCTGGGAGGTTTAGGATAGGAGGGACTCTAGTCTTGTGAAATTTGAGGTGATTTGGACAAATGGTTGATATAGTTGCTTTGCAACTGACCAAAATGGTCCAGAAACTTGAGCATGATAATGCACACACGTGAAGCATCAACTTGATCTCAAATTTGGCAAGGCTTGATTATTTGATCATATAAAGATGTTGTAAAAGTTTCAAACAAATTGGATTCACCAAAATGGTACTTGCTTCACAAACATCGTTGCTGACCAAAAACTAGCAATAATTTTGGAGAAATAATGGCTAGGTGAAATGGTGCCAAATTTGGTGGAGAAAAGTTATTTGGGTAGGAGAATGCCTTGGTAAATTTTTAGGAAAAATGAAACAATATAAAATATACTTGCTTCACAACCTGAAATATTGACAGAATCAAAGATTTGATGTTGTGCTCACATAGATCTAGGGATGGGCTGAAATTTGTAGGAGTGAGATAATATAAGCACAAGAAGAGTCCTGAAAAATTTGAAATCATTTGGATAACCCTATCTAGCACTTCCTTCACAAAGGCTTCCCTTAGACAGGAACGTTGAAAAAATCACTGAGGAAGTTTGGCTAGGAAAATAAAGTTGAATTTTGGCATAGGAAAATTATTTGGACATGATAAGATGTCCAAAAAGTTTGGGGTCAAATGTGCAAAGATAAATAGCACTTGCTTCACAATGTGCCATTTAGGACAGAATAGGAAATGAATTTATTGAGCATGATGAGAAAATGGCCAATGAAATATTTTGCCAAATTTGAGGAAGATATGACCCAAAAACTTTATAATAATTATTTGGGGATTTTTGGACGGACATAAATATAGGTTGCTTCACAACCTAGGCCGGATAGGATTATTCCTTTAATAGAAAAAGGAATATTTCCTAGAAAAAGGAATTAGGGTTTGGTGAAGCAGTGAAGTGACATGATCTTGGCAAGGTTTTTAGGATGATGAGCCACTTGGGAGAGGAAATGAAGCTGATTTCCCAGGTGACAAGGCCACAAAACCACTCCAAAAAGAAAAGAAAAGCAAAAACCAGATAAATCAAAAAAAAGAAAAGGGCCAAATGTCAGGACCCCGATTCTAAGTCACACCGATCTAGCCTGTAACACCTCATATCACTTTGCGGCCTCACGCACGGTATTCCCACGGGTGTCGCCTTACCATGGCCCGGGACTGTTTGCGCCTTTTGGCTCACGTATATGATAGTGTCGCTAGCATCCATATGACAGAGAACCCGCGCCGACATGACTAGTCGTGAACCCAAAGTGGCACCAACTTATGGGTACAGGCATACATGAATCAACATCGAGCATGTTGGTCAGCAGCATGGGAATCTGGACTGTAGCACTGGGCTAACAGGGCTCCGGGAACCCGGGCTGTAGCAGGCTAGGCAGGACTCCGGATGTCACCGCGTGACATTTCCTCGAAGGGACAGACACAGGAACGAAGTGAATCACATGCCGGCCAGTCAAGTGTTCCGGAGCAGTAGTGCTGGGCTAGCAGGACTCCGATGAACCGGGCTGTAGCGGACTACTATGGCTCATGGAAGCACAGTACTACATTTCCCCATAAGAGAGACTACCAAGGATAAACAACTAGGTTGTCGGATCCCACTCATACCAAGCATTTCAATCATACACACAATATGCTCGATATGTGTAAATACAACATGGCATCACAAGAAAACTCTACGACTCCAAGTATTTATTCAATAGGCTCCGAGGAGTGAGATATTACAAACATGGGTCTCATGACCCAACTTTCAGAGCATACAAATCAAATCACATGCGGAAGCTTAACATGTCTGAGTACAGACATCTATAAATGAAAAAGGCTTAGAAGCCTGACTAACTACCATATCGTGCCGAGGGCACAAGATCGTAGCTGAGGTAACAAGCTAAACGTCGAAGTCCACGTGGAACTACTAGCGAGACTGAAGTCTCTCTGCAAAAACATAAACTAAGCAAACGTGAGTACAAATGTACTCAGCAAGACTTACATCGGAACTAACTACATATGCATCGGTATCAACAAGGGGGGGGTGGTGGAGTTTAACTGCAGCAAGCCAGCTTTGACTCAGTGGCTAACCTGAACTACGACGCAAGCAACTCTTTTGAGGTGGCGCACACGAGTCCACATATTCACCATTCAATACACCACTATGGATCCGCTCCCTTCTCCCTATGAGAAGGCCATCCATAGCACTCACACTTATATTGCGAGTTTTAGAGTATCCACTTCAAGTTATCTATGAACTGTACAGGCAACCCCGAACTCCTTTACCGTGGACGCGGCTATTCGAATAGATCATTTATAACCTTGCAGGGGTGTACTTCTTCACACACGCTCTCGCCACTTACCACCATGTACACGTCGTGTATCTCGGCAACCTTCAAGTGGAAGCCTGGCGAGGGAGTCGGCCATGACCTGACTAACCACACAAGTCTCTAGTCCAGGTATATCGCATATTCGGTTTCCATCCGCGAGGAGATCCGGCTGGAGTTTCGCTCACAGCCCCAAACGATGTGTGCAGGTTTCCCGAGACACCAAACGGGCGCCCGGTACACCGTGCCACGGTGTATCTACCGCATCATAGCCCACCCCTAGGGTCAGCGCTACGCACGGCCGCCAACACATATCCTACAAACACTAGAAACTAGTTGCAACTCCTGGACAGAGGACAAGGGCAGTTAATAAGTCGAGAGGGTCCATTGGTTTCGGGCCCAATGCATGGTAGTAGCTGTTCATGGATCACAAACACAGAACTCAGTTCCTAGGAACAGTTTCAATGAGACAACCCACCATGTACTCCTACATGGCCTCTCACCGCTACCTTTACCAAATCGTGTTCACACACTTAGCTCACACATAGTAGGACATGTTCATCACTATTCGAATTCATCCCCGATGAATTAGACCTGACTCAACTCTAAGCAGTAGCAGGCATGACAAACAAGCATGAATGAGTAGGCACATCAGGGCTCAAACAACTCCTACTCATGCTAGTGGGTTTCATCTATTTACTGAGGCAATGACAGGTCATGCAGAGGATAAGGTTTTCAACTACCGCAACAAGTAACAGATGAATCATTGTTGTCCTAATGCAGTAAAAGAGAGCAGGAGCGAGAGAGTGGGATTGTATCGGAATGAACAAGGGGGTTTTGCTTGCCTGGCACTTCTGAAGATAGCATTCAGTCTTCATCAGTGTCAACGATCACAACGTCGGAACATCGTCTACTGAGAGGGGACAAATACCGGCAATAGAGAAAGAACACAATTAATGCAATGCCACAATATGATGCATGATCATGACATGGCAATATGTTGTGATTTGAGCTAATGCATCTAGCTATGATTTAAATGAAGTTGGTTTGAATACATGATTCAAATTCCAACTCCATATATGATTATTTAAATGCCCTTTATTTGTTTTGTCCAAAACAGAGGACAAACATTGTTCAAACATGCATGAAAATGGTACAAATGGATTCCTTGAATTTTTTTGATAATTTTTCATATATAATTTATTTCATTCTGAGCTACAGTTGATTTTGTATGAATTTTTGAAGTTTTAAACATTTTCTGGAATTTTTTGAATTATTAAATCATTTCTGATTTATTTAAAATTCCAAAACATAAATATCCCGTCAGCCTGACATCATCATGACATCAGCAGGTCAACGGGGCACCGCCAAGGTCAAACCTGACATGTGGGGTCCACATGTCAGTGACTACCTAACTAACCTAAGTTTAATTAGAGCTTGGGCCCGCATGTCAGTGTCTAATCTACTTAACTAAGTTAATTAACACTAACTAAACCTAACACTAATTAAATAGGGGCCTGGGCCCACACATCGGTGGGTCAGGGGAAAGTCAAACCCTGATCAAAATGGGGTCAACCCCGCCGAAGTTGACCCGCGACTCATCGCCGGCGACCTCACAGAGCGGCGGAGGCGCTCGGAATTCGCCCTCCGGCGTCCTCTCGACCCGCGGTTTGGCTCAACGGGCTTCTAGGCATGCACCGCATCCAGGGAAACACACGAGAGGGGCATGGGGTGGTCGGAGTCGACGGCACCGACGAGCAGAGCGGCGCCGGAGTTCGCACGTCGACGGATTCGACGCAGCAGGGCACGGCAGGAGCAACATATGGCCGCTACGGCCCCGTGGTGATGCACTGAGCGCGGTGATGCACTCGGTTTCGAGCTCAGGTGGAAGTGGCCTCGGCAGCGAGGAGCTCAGGCGGCAGCGCGTGCGGGCGAGCGCGGTGTGGCGGCTACGACTTGCAGTAGAGCAAACGGCAAGGGGGAGAAGGAGTAGGAGCTCACGGTGAGTGCAGAGGGCGTCGAAGCGGGCTCAGGGAAGGATTGGAGTTGGCGGGGCGGCGAAGTCGATCTCGCCGTCGGGAGGTTGAAGACGAGCCCGGTGAGGACGTTCGGGGCTTCTGGCAGGGCGTGGCTCGGTGAGGGGGTCGAGGACGAAGTGGTGGAGCTTCTGGGCTGCTCGGGAGGACGAGGGAGAGGTGTTGGCCACGGTGGTGCTCGAGCGCGAGAGGGAGAGAGGACTAGAGGAGGGGAGAAGCACACGAGAGAGGTCGAGCGGGTTCGGGCGTCTCCGTGGCGTCGTCTGGGCGTGTCGGGGCAGTGGCGGGAAGCAGGACGTGGCTCGGCGCGTGGTCGTGTGCGTCGGACACATGCCCTCCTGCCTACTGGCAGGAGGTTGAAGACGGTGCGGTGGCTGGCTGGGCCTAGCATAGTACTGGGCCGACAGGTAGGCTATCAAGTAAGTGGCCCAAGTGAGGTTTCTGTCCTTTCATAATTTCTGTTCTGTTTTCTATTTGGTTTTTTGGTGTTCTGATTTAGTTCAGGCACTAAACTATATTTTTTAGCTTCTGAAAATAATCATGTGGCTATGTGTAATATATTCAGAGCCACGCACCAATTTTCAGAATTATTGGATTAGTAAAATAATTATTATGAATATAATCCAATTCAAATACTATAGGATTTAACTCAAAGGCCCAAGATAAATACTTTTCAGAATCTAGTTCACGATGTCTTCCACGTTTCCCAACTCAGACGTTGCTTCGCGGATCCTATCCGTGCAGTGGACCACGAAATGCTTGATCTACAAGATAATCTCTCATATCAGGAATATCCCGTTTGTATCCTTGATCAAGCCGAGCGTACCACTCGACGCCATAACATCAAGTTTCTTAAGGTTCAATGGTCACACCACTCTCAAAAATAAGCCACTTGGGAAAGGGAGGATCGTCTTTGACTCGAGTACCCCACTTGGGAAAGGGAGGATCCTAAATCTCGGGACGAGATTCTTTTGAGTGGGGGTGAGTTGTCACACCCTAGCTAGTTCATGCATTAGAGTGTTGCATCATGTTTATTTTCCCAGAAAACTGAAATGGGGATGACAGAACCCCCAGCACCCCCCCTGGAACAGCTAGGGTTTACTAAAAACTTTTTCAATGAACCTGAAATGCCCTTCTAAAAAGTCCACCCTTTTTGTTTTGGGTTAAAACCTTTGACAAAAATGGTGCACACTTTTCTAGGACATCATAAGGTCATTGGATTAATTAATTACTAATTGCATTTGGGAAATTTAAATCCTATAAATATTTTAAAATGCCCAAATAATCCTGAAAGTAATTTTAGGCTGTTGAGAATATTTTCAAATGTGCCTCTGAATATTTTCAGGGTTTTCCTAAATGAAATAGTATTATTACTATGTCAAAACACAAAACAAAATAAATAGAAAACAGAAAAAAGGGAGAAAGGAAACTAACCTGGCAAAGCCACCAGCGGGCCCACCTGGCGGCCCCGC
Source organism: Triticum urartu (assembly GCF_003073215.2). NCBI lineage: Eukaryota > Viridiplantae > Streptophyta > Magnoliopsida > Poales > Poaceae > Triticum > Triticum urartu. The sequence goes on from NC_053028.1 coordinate 350,862,230, forward strand.
ACTGTGCTGGCCCGTGCCAGCCAGCTGCATTGTCCCCGCAGGCAAGTAGGGAGGTGACGCCGGCACGCGAGAGCTCGCCACCGTGCCACCTGCTTGCCGCTCGCGCCCGTGGGACCTTGGGCGAGCTCCACGTCGCCGCCCCGACCCCGCAGACACACCCATTCTCCATGGTCTCTCTCCCTCGCCCTCTCCCACCATGGCCGACGCCCCTGCTGCCGCACCATCGACGTAGCCGTGCCCTCCATCGTCCTCGCGCCGCACCACCATGTCCACGAGCTCCACCATCATCGACTACGTCGAGCAGGCCGAGCCCCGAGTGCTCGCCCGCTCTGGAGTCGCCCCGACCCCGTCTTCCCCAACTCCGGTCACCGGAGATCCCCTTCGCCTTCACCGCAACACCAGCTCGTCCCCGACCTCGCCGTCTGCCTTGACGTGACCCCCGTGAGCTCAGCCACCTCCCCATCCTCTTCGTTTGCCTTCTCGAGCACCGCAGCGACCGCACCAAGCTCGGCCGCACCCACCGCCGCCAGCGCATGTCGCCGTCGTGGCCACAGCCACGTTGGCTTGCAACCGAGCACGTCATCGTCTTCAACGCACCCGAAGGAGCCCGTAGCATCCCCGCACGCTCCTCGCCGTGCCTCCTAGCGACTAGTTCGACCTCGCCCGAACTCCGGAAGCCGCAACGCTCTTCGCGGGCGTCGTTTCTGGCGACCCTGAGCCCAACCTTTGCCACCACTTAACGCGGCTTGATCCCAGCTACGCGTAGGAGGTCTCCGCCGTCCATTTGGTCGTCAGAGTGCAAAACCCGCACTGCCCCGCCGCGTCTGGCCTCGCCGGCGGCTAAACGCCGGCAAGTTTGACTCCGCTGGCCCAGTTTGACACCCCCAGGGTCACTGACGTGTGGGCCATGCCCTTGTTTAATTTAGAATTAGATTAGTTAACGCTAATTACTTTAGTTAATAGGTTGACTCACTAACATGTGGGCCTAGGCCCTAACTAACCTAGTTTAGTGCTAACGAAACACTAACTAACTCTATTAGTTAGTTGTTACACTGACAGATGGGGCCCACCAGCCAGGTTTGACCTGGGCTGGTGCCGTTGACCTGCTGACGTCACCCTCACGCAATGCTGATGCAATAACTTAATTACTGGAATTATTCTTATATAGGAAATTCCAAAAAATATTACAAATTTCAAAAATTCGTAACTTTTAATCTGTAACTCCAAATGCAAACATTTATATACGAAATTTGATCAGAAAAATTCAATCTTTCCATTTATAATGGTTTCATGCATGACAAAACACTTTAACCTTGCTGTTTAGGTGAAACAATCTAATACACTTACAAGGGTTAAGAACATAAGCTTCCATTTGAATCTTTGATTCAAATGGACCCAAACCAACTTGTTTCACATTGCATTAGGCAGGACACCTCATATTGCCATGTCATAGCATGCATCATATTATTGCAGATTGCCATGTGATGATTGTGTTCTGTGGTGTCATTCGTGGTAGGTTCTACCTCCGAGGATATTTCCGAGTATCCGGCTGAAGGTCAGTATCCTACTACTACTCCATCAGGCAAGCAGCCCCATTGATCATATTGATACAATCCCATGTTCTCGCTTCTCCTCTCATTTACTGCAATAAGACAACAACATTTCAAACTGCTATGTGCTGCGGTTGTTGAACCCTTATCCTCTACATGACCTGTCATTGCCACAGTAACTAGATGAAACCCACTAGCATGTGTAGGGGTTGATTGAGCCATGTATGTGTTTCCTACCTTGCTATGCCTGCTATGCTTAGAGTTTTGTCAGGTCTGATTCATCTATGTGTTGGGCTAGAGTGAAATGATTACGTTGGTAATGTGAGGGCTGTGTTGAACATGTTTTGGTAAAGGTATCGATGAGAGGCCATGTAGGAGTACATGGCGGGTTGTTTCATTGAGGCCGTCCTAAGAACTGAGATCTGTATGTGTGATTCAAGAATCAGTTACTACCATACATTGGGCCCCAAACCAATGGACCCTCTCGGCTTCTTAATCACCCTAGTACTCTGTCCAGGAGTTGCAATTAGTTTCTGGTGTTTGTAGGTTATGTGTTGGCGGCCGTGCGAAGCGCTGACCCTAGGGGTGGGCTATGATGCGGTAGATACACCGTGGCACAGTGTATCGAGTCACCTGTTTGGTGTCTCGGGAACCTTGTTCACATCGTTCGGGGCTGTATGTGGAAATCTCGGTCGGACTCCCTGCGGATGGAACCTGGATAGGCGATAAACCTGTACTAGAGACTTGAGTGTTTAGGTAGGCCGTGGCCGACACCCTCGTTGGGCTTCTGCTTGAAGGTTGCCGAGTACATGTCGTGTAAACGACGATAAGTGGTGAGAGCATGTATGAAGAAGTACACCCCTGCAGGGTTAACATCATCTATTCGAATAGCCCCATCCGCGGTAAAGGACTACTTGGTTGCCTATACAGTTCATAGACATGTTAATGGTTACTACTAAAAGACTCAAGATAAGTGTGAGTACCGAGGATGGCCCTCTCGTAGGATGACGAGGGAGGATCCCCGGTGGAGTATTGTGTTGGTGATTAGTGGACTCGTGTGTGAAAACTATTTTACAGTGGTGTCTCGTAGGATAGCTTAGCCAAGAGTCAAAGCTGGCTTGCTGCAATAACTCCACCGCCTTCTTGATAATAAGCATGTATAGTAGGATCTGTTGTAAGACTTGCTGAGTACCTTTGTACTCATGTTGCTTTAATTACTGTTTTTAGATGACAACACCGCCCCCTCCGATGGGTTTTACATATACCTCGATGTCGACGAGTAACTTGCCACCCAGGTGGTGATTCTGGCCATGGAGGGCCCTATGTAGATAGACAGGCTTCGACAAGCCTTCTTTCTTTCTAGTGTCCGTACCCAGACTTATTTGCTACTGCATGTGCTTGTATGCTTGTATGACTTGAGTGTCGGGTCTTGTGACCCCTACCTATATGAACATGTTATGTATGGCTCTCTGGAGCCTTTAAATAAAGTACTTGAGTTGTAGAGTTTTGTTGTGATGCCATGTTTTATTTACACATATCGAGCATATTGTGTGTATGATTGAAATGCTTGGTATGTGTGGGATCCGAAAATCTAGTTGTTTATCCTTGGCAGCCTCTCTTATGGGGAAATGTAGTCCACTGCTCCTTGAGCCATAGTAGTCTGCTACAGCCCGGTTCACCGGAGTCCTGCTAGCCCAGCACTACTGCTCAGGACACTTGACTGGCCGGCATGTGTTTCACTTCGTTCCTATGTCTGTCCCTTCGGGGAAATGTCACACGGTGACATCCGGAGTCCTGCCTAGCCTGCTACAGCCCGGGTTCCCTGGAGTCTTCTTAGCCCAGTGCTACAGCCCGGATTCACATGCTGTTGACCGACATGCTCGATGTGATTCTTGTATGCCTGTCCCCATAGGTCTGTGCCGCTTTGGGTTCATGACTAGCCATGTCGGCCCAGGTTTTTCTGTCATATGGATGCTAGCGACACTATCATATACGTGAGCCAAAACGCGCAAACGGTCCCGGGCCTTGGTAAGGAGACACCCGTGGGGATACCTTGCGTGAGGCCGCAAAGTGATATGAGGTGTTACCGGCTAGATCGATGTGACCTGGAATCGGGGTCCTGACAGCGTTGGCATCAGAGCCGGACTGCCTGTAGGTTCGTTGAGCCAAACTGGTCGATGTCGAGTCTAGAAATGCTTTAGTTATATGTAGGGGAATTGATTGTGGGAGGGAACGTAAGGCTCTTTTACTCCTTTACCTTATGCCCTCTGATTTGAGTCATTCTCTTCTCATTCTACGTGGGTTAAGGACTAGGCTCTTTTCTCTCTATCAGGTTCACGTGTTACTAATCCGTAGTAGCTTATAGGATTGTTGTTACAAGCCTCAGTACAGTTTCTACTACTTTTAGTATGTTGTCAGTTGAACCAGAACCTTGATATGATGTTGTTGAGTGGTTTTGCAAACTGTTGCGAATGTTTCAAATCTTTTTCTGAGCATTTACAGCCGTTATGTTGTCCAATTTCTCCTAGGAAATTCTAATGCCTTTGCATTATTCTGTGCTTTCAGATGGCCAACCGTTCCCAGAACCAAGTGGTTCGTCTGACCCGGTGCCTCGATGTACCCGGTCACACGGCCATGTTGGTTCGAGTGATGGTCGAGACAGGCTATCGATGGTATCCGGAATATACCGTCGAGGAGTAGTCCCGATACTTCAACCAGAGCCAGTACCTTTGTACCGTCAGGATATATCACTCTTATCCTGGAGCCACTGAACCCCTCCACTGCTCTTATGGACTTGGGGTCACTATTGAGATGTCTATGCAGGATGCAGCTTACTCAATGATGACTATCATTCGAGCCAGGACTACCTTGCTTCAGAACACCAATTTCTGCTACATGCCAGCCTCACTCCTTGGAGCACAGGGGTACTATCAGGCTTTGTACTATGACTCTACTCATGAGGAGTCACTACTTTGCACCACTGCCAAGATGCTCGAGGATAAGGACCGCGAAAACCGGGCCTTGCGTATGGAGCTTTTCCACTCTCGTTCTGATCACTCGGCCACTTTGACTCGGTTTGCACCTGCTGTGCAGGCAGGATACATGGACCTGAGGGACCTGTACCCTGTGCGGTCTGGATTGCCAGATTGTATGGAGTGGCGTGATGTAGGAGGCATCACCCCTCCTCGTGGTCCCCATCTGCCACCGTTTGTGGGACCAAGGCCACATCCGAGTCCCTATGGTCCGCAAGCTCCACAGGACCGTCTGTTCCCAGATGATCATGTTCCGCTTCCAGGTTTTGGTGGTGACTTTTATGAGGATTACTACGGAGCTGTCTGAGCTAGTAGTAGTTTCACTAGTACTGTAATAGTTGTATTCCCCACAGTCCTGCGTGACCGTGGGATACTACTTGGTGTGTATCACGCTCTAGAGGTGTAGAAAATAATGTACAGGAGCTTGGAATGCCTCTGATGAGATGTAATGTCTTTCACCGTAGTTGTACTCTAGTCTGGGCTTGTACTAAACTATGTACGGTGTGTATGACCAATAGTATATATATGGCAGTTTCTATATTACCATGTCCTGCAATGAACATCTCAGCATTCCATGTTATCCATTACATTTTGCACTTCCTTGCCAAGATTCTGCCATCCTTGTCTAAACCATTGTCTTATTTTTCCTAGGATGGTCAACACCCGCAGCAACCCTGCTGCCCCGGAGCAGGGGGAAGCCAGTGCAGCTAGGGGTGAGAATCTGCCTCACCCGCCTTCTCTGGCCGAAGTTATGATGGAGGCAAAAAAAAACAAGCGTGAGACTAACCGCTTGCTGGAGCGGATTGAGCAGAACACTGCACGTCATCAGCGAAATGACTTGGTGTCAATCAATGACTTTATCAAGTTGTACCCACCAATGTTTAATCATTCCGTCGAGCCCCTCAACGCAGATGACTGGCTTCGCAGCATCACCCACAAGCTACGTTCTGCCAACGTAGCCGAAGCTGATAAGGTTACCTATGCTTCCTATCACCTCGAAGTCCCTGCTAGCCTTTGGTGGGAAAACTTTGAGGCTATGCGCCCGGTCAACCAAATCACTACTTGGGCTGAATTCAGTGAGGCTTCCCGTGAGCATCACATCCCAGAAGGTCTCATGGATCGTAAGAGGGAAGAGTTCTGCAATTTCACCCAAGGCAGACTGATTGTGGATGCTTATAGTCGTGAGTTTGGGAATCTGGCACGTTATGCTCCTGAAGAGGTATCCACCGACGCTAAGAAGCAGGCAAGGTCCCACAAGGGACTTAGCCCCGAGCTTCACCGCGATCTTCGTCTACACGAGTGCACCTCCTTCCAGAAGTTGGTCAATAAAGCCATCAGTGCTGAGACAGGCCAGACTGACTATGACGCTTCACGAAAGCACTCTCGTGATTTTGGTTCTTCATCCGGCTCTGGATCTCAGAAGCGCCGGGTGTCGATTCCAAGCACAGCGCTGCCACCCAGGTTCATTCTAAGGCCATCCTTTGAGGCGCCTCGCCCCAACCAGCAGTTTGCACCGCCTAAGTCCTATGGTGGCCCCGCTGCTAATGCTGCTCCACGCCCCAATGTTGCGACATGTTTCAAGTGTGGAGAGCCAGGTCACTACAGTCGAGACTGTCCCCAGAACAACAACCCCAACCAATCTGGAAAGTTTGTTGGCCGTGGTAAGCCAGCGAGAAAGACATTCTACGCCAAGCCAGCCACCACTACACGTGGCCATGTCAACTATGTCTCAGCTGAGGAGGCTTATGATGATCCTAACGTCGTCCTTGGTATGCTCCTTGTTAATTGCCATCCGGCATCTGTTCTTTTCGATACTGGAGCATCTCATTCATTCATATCTAAGAGCTATGCTCGATTGCATAACACGACATTTTGTAAGCCATGGGAATGAAATCCTTGTCGATAGACTTGTCTTCCTTGCATCCTTAATAGCTCTCAAGTCCTCGGACATAAACATCATCTTGGGTATGGACCGGATGTCAGCCCATTATGCTAAGATTGACTGCTCTACTAGAATTGTTCAACTTACTCACCCATCGGGCAAGACAGTCAATGTCTTAACTCGAGTGGCCAAGCGCCAGCTTTACTCCCTAAATGCCAACCCCCTTCCAGACCTTGAAGATATTCCGATAGTCCGAGACTTCCCTGATGTCTTCCCAGAAGAACTGCCAGGTGTTCCACCTGACAGGGATGTCGAGTTTGTGATAGACCTTGTTCCAGGAACCGTTCCAATTTCTAGAAGACCCTATAAGATGGCACCCTTAGAACTAGCCGAGCTTAAAACCCAACTCGATGAGTCCTTGAAAAAGGGTTTCATCCGTCCTAGTTCTTCTCCTTGGGCTTGCCCCGTCCTCTTCGTCAAGAAGAAGGATGGAACGGATCGGATGGTTGTAGATTACCGACCTGTCAACTTGGTTCACTATCAAGAACAAATATCCGCTCCCCAGGATCAACGATATGTATGACCAGCTCGCTGGATCCTCAGTTTTTTCCAAGATGGATTTGTGGTTGGGCTATTGTCGGTGTCAAAATCGGCGGATCTCGGGTAGGGGGTCCCGAACTGTGCGTCTAGGCCGGATGGTAATAGGAGGCAAGGGACACGAAGTTTTACCCAGGTTTGGGCCCTCTTGATGGAGGTAAAACCCTACGTCCTGCTTGATTAATATTGATGATATGGGTGTTACAGGATTAGATCTACCACGAGATCAGAGAGGCTAAACCCTAGAAGCTAGCCTATGGTATGATTGTATGTTGTGATTGTTGTCATACGGACTAAAACCCTTTGTTTTATATAGACACCAGAGAGGGTTAGGGTTACACAAGGTCGGTTATAAAGGAGGAGATAACCATATACGTATCGCCTAGCTTGCCTTCCACGCCAAGTAGAGTTCCATCCAGACACGAGATGAAGTCTTCAATCTTTTATCTTCATAGTCTAACAGTCCGACCAATGGAGATAGTCCGGCTGTCCAGAGACCCCCTAATCCAGGACTCCCTCAGTAGCCCCTGAACCAGGCTTCAATGACGATGAGTCCGGCACGCAGTTGTCTTCGGCATTGCAAGGTGAGTTCCTTCTCCGAATACATCATAGAAGAATTTGAATACGAGGATAGTATCCGACCCTACAAAATAAGTTCCACATTCCACCACAGAGAGAATAATTTTTCCACAGATCTAATTTGCTGGCTTGTTTTGGCAGCATGACATCATGTCATGGCCCGGTGATTATTCAAACCGTTTCTCTTAACCAACTCCACACATAACGCGAGGCGGTTTCTTGACACGCCTTGCCGAAGCGGAGATCGTGTTCCCCTAATTACGGGATTCTCATTAATGCGGTCGCGGGTAACCCAACCGTGTCTAGGACTCCTAGATTATAGGCAAGTCCCAAATGGCTACGGAGAGGACTCTTGATATTCACCCTCTTTATAAGGGGACAAGGTTTTCGCTTTTCCCTCTCGTGCTCAATCAAACCCTTCCCCCGCCTTGAGTTCTAACACCCAATTCCCAGGTTAGGTGCTCCGGATCTTCAACCATGTCCAGATCTAGCCTTCAAGGCTGATGGACGCCCTCCCCCGTTGCGGAAGAGGACATTAAGAAGTTGAGGGAGGCCAGATATCTGACCGCCGATGTTTCGCATCGGCTGCCTGCTTGAGGGCAGGTCGTCCCTACTCCCGAACCCAACGAGAACGTTGTGTTCGTCTCCCACTTCCTCCGAGGTCTAGGCTTGACTCTGGATCCTTTCGTCAAGGGCTTGATGTTCTATTACGGGCTAGATTTCCACGATCTAGCTCTGGACTCCTTTCTCCACATCACGACATTTATTTTCGTGTGTGAGGCCTTCCTCCATGTGACCCCTCACTTCAGCCCGTGGCTCAAGACCTTTGAAGTACAACCGAAGATGATCGAGGGGCAACATGCAGCAAGCGTGGGTGCATCAATAGGAAAGATGGCAGGAGCTCCATGGACGAAAGGTTCCTTTCTAGAGGTGTCCGAATTATGGCAATGGGAGTGGTTTTACGTCACGGCTCCCAGAAGTGCCAAGTGGGCGGCTGCCCCCGCTTTCCGCTCGCCCCCCCCCACCACAACTGATGTCATGGATTAGCAGGGGTCTGAGCTGGGGTCCAGCCAAGGACGTGCCTATACTGCAAAGCCGCATTCGAGATCTCTTCGAGGGAGATTTTAATTTGGTTGCTGTAATACATGTTATGCTGGTTCGTTAAGTCCAGCCTTGCAAAAGCCGGCCCCTGCGCTTGTGGGAGTTCAACCCATAGGGACCACGTGCCATTCAAAGTTTCCTCGGCCTGACGCACGAGGAGATGTACAAGTCATTCTTCGGACCTCAAGTGGAATGTCCGGATATCACCGAGGACGTGGGCCTGAGCAGCAACCGCGCCGCCGAACAAGTAAGAAATCCTCTAGCCGAACACGCTGTCTTTTATTCGAAGTTATTTCTGAGAGTTCGCTTTTTGACCAGGACTGGCTAACAAAGGCGAAGATGATTCGGTGTTTGTCCCCCCTCCCTGAGGGTTTGGAAAATCCGGTATTGGAGAAGATGCTCGAGGTCGCACCTTGCCCGGAGCCCTTGAAGGAAGATACCGAGGGTTACAATACGGGCGGACGCGGGCCCCCATTGCTACCCTCTCCAACCGAGGGAACGAGCGTCTCCACGAAGGAGGACGATCGGGGGAGGAAAAGGACTGCTTCCGAGGATCCGGAAGCCGAAGCCTCCAAACGGGAGAAGAAGTCTCCCACAGAGGGTCCTGCCTTGGGGGGTGCTGTTGCCGCATAAAGTCCGCGGGGGGATCAGCCCTCCAACGAGTCATAAGTGATCCAAAATATTTTAATAGTAAGGGTATGCTATCTTTTTCCTCTGAGAAAATAACCACCGCATATATCTTGCAGTTCGGGCCTCAGCCCCTCTCAAATGAGCTCATCTTCGGGGGATCTTCTTCCAGAGATGATGGAGAGCGAAACGCCTCCCCTGGACTCCTCTGCTCCAGAAGCGGGCGACCCCGAAGTGTCATCGCGGAGGGCCTCTCCGGATCCGGTGAGGCCAGAAGATAATCTCGTAGACCCCCAAAGTCCCCAGTGTCCGGCTCCCGAAGAGAGCATACGAAAGAGTCCGACACCGTCTGGTGTGCGGTCGGACGTTCTGAGAGAGTTGGTGGGGCGAGCGGCCATCTCAGAAGAGCACCGTACGCTGATGGGTATGGTGATGGAGAGAATCTCGTCCGCTGAAAGCGGATTACATGAAGCCTTTATGAGTCTACTGACAGGCTTTGAGGTATGTGAGATAATATGTGAAAGTACTGCACATGTTAGGTGTGCCCTGTGTAGATAGTAGCCCCTGAGACTCTGGTTGTCGTCGAGAATGGCGGCGAACAGAGGATCATATTCCCAGGCAATAACCAAACTGCCTCTATGTGCTGGTGGTGGAAGCTCCGGTGGCTACCCGGACTAGTGAGTTTGCCCAATTAAAACGGCAACTGGATGCGGCAGACACCGACATCGAGCTTGTTAACAAGAGGCTTGACGAGGCACAAGGTAAGTGTTATTATCCGGTGAACACCGCATAGTAAGAGCAGCATAATGCCAGTATCTTTAATATGTTGTGACTACAGATGGAGCTACCACCGTGGAAGCCTTGCAGGCGGAACTTGCCCGAGCCAAGGAACAAGCGAGGATTAGTAATGTGGCTGCTTTGAAGGCAGCCGAAGAGTTGAAAGCCGAGAAGGCCGCACATTGCGAGAGCCAGGAGAATATGGCCGTAGAATTAAAAGACACTGCCGACTGTTGCCGGTTCCTTGAGAAAGAAAACCGAGAGAAGGCAACGGACCTTGAGAAGGCCGCGGCGGCGGACAAAGACACCCGTTCTGCTATGAGAGCGAAGAAGGAAGAGCTGCGGGAAGCTGGGGATATTGCAGCTGGGAAACCCTTCATGTTACGGAGGAAGTTCGGAGATCCACGGTATGACCCTCTGGATCGGCTGTGGAGTTCGGCAGATCCGTATATGGATTTGGCGGCGAGCACTGCCGATGCGGCCAAGTACTTCCAAGGTCAGACAGATCGTGAAGTGGATAAGCTGTTCTGGACGCAATTCCACATTCCAGAGCATCCGCTTTCATTGACTGACCAGCTAGCCGAATGGGCCGAACTGAATAGGTTGTCCGGACTCACCATGAGGTCTGTTGTGGATCAGCTATGGCCGGAAAGGCCAAAGCCGAACAGCTATTTCAGCTTAGTGCAGCAGTTCCTTGATGCGGTGTCGCGCATTAATGCGATGAAGAGGTCGGCGTGCATAGAGGGATCGAGGATGGCCCTTGCCCGTGTTAAAGCATACTGTGCAGAGATGGACGCTACCACTGTTGTGGCGCAGGGTTCGGCCATAGGCCGAGTGGTAGCCGAGCATTATTTCGAGGAGGTTCTCGAGGGTGCTCGTTTGATAGAGGCCCATTGCTCGAAGAATATTATGTTTGAGTGATATGTATTTTCATTGTAAACACAATGCTTTTATGAAGTTTTTATAAGGCTATGTTTATACTTTTGCCTGAAAGTAGTATGATGCCTCCTGTGCGGCCGCTTATGTATACATGTGTATAACCTGAAAGATTGCAGCCGTCGGCTTCAACCCCCACGCATATAATGCGGAGGTGCTCGCAAAAAAACGCGTGTTCACACTTAACCCAACATCTTGGTCCTAATAAGGAGGTGATAGCGCAGCGAGCGAGGCAACTGGACTATAATGCTTTAACACTTTCACTTAGCCATAGGAGTTTGATAGTGGGGCTACTAGATAGCCCCTGGTGGCTCCGCACTCTCCCGATCGTGGGGTGCGTACATGCCTGGCCGAAAAACGGCCCTTCGCTAAGGCAGAGGAATTCTATCATTCCGATAGGTCATCGAGTGGTTGACCAGTCTCACGCTATATCATGACAGTCAGTTTTCGGCTTTCTCTACTAAGGTGCTCGTCCGGATGAACCAGGGCACAATCGTAGTAGTTCTCCTAGTGCTACCTTAGCCGGTAAATCGGAACGTAAGGCACCAAAACACAGGAGCCGGGCAAACCCAACATTTGACCAAAGACAATGATTCAGAGCTGATGCATATAAGGCCAAACTCCCTAAGGTATTCGGTCTTTATGGTATAAACCGGGCCGAAATAGTGCCGTTTGTAAGAAGCCCCTTGTGTCCAGGTATGTGCATTATTCTGACATGGCCACATGCCAAGACGCCAGCATCCTTCTAAACTATGTTGAGAATTCGGTGGATATGTATCAACAAGAGACAGTAAAAAAGGTTTACGCAGGGTCTTAATCTAAAAAGAATCCTTGGAGCGGGTCCCTGCTGCACGTCTGCGCCTGTGTCTCCGTTGTGCCGTATCCTGGACGGGTGTAGCACGATGATCATCTATAAAAGAGAGGAACTTAGGTGAAGAAGTTGTCGTGCAAAAGGATAGTTTTTAAAGGAACCAAGTATAATTCGAGATCAGTAAAAAATTGCCAATTGTCTACGCGCGTTGAGCCCCTTGTATTTGTAATAGGGGTGTGATCATTGATCCGGTATAAATTGCATATAGCTGCGCCGGACTCGTCTAACCGTGTCCGAGGTCGTGACGACCTGCTAAATGCTTTAGTTGGTGAGGCCGTTTTTAGTGTGCGGCTGCCAGGGCAGCCGCACGCTCTTCGGCGCGCAAAGATCGCTTAATACTTCCGTTCACTGTGATGATGCCACGTGGACCGGGCATCTTCAGTGTGAGGGAAGCGTAGTGTGGTATTGCATTAAAGCGAGCAAAAGCTTCGCGTCCGAGTAGTGCTTGATAGCCACTTTGGAATGGAGCGATGTGGAAGGTTAAATGTTCGCTACGAAAGTTATCGGGGAAGCCGAATATAACTTTTAGTAGCAAGGAGCCCGTGCAATGAGCCCCTGGGCCTGGCGTTACTCCTTTAAAGGTAATATTGCTATGGCAAATTTTTGTTGGGTCTATCCCCATTTCACGGATTGTATCCTGGTATATTAGGTTTAGACTGCTGCCGCCGTCCATCAGGACTCGTGTGAAGTGGTATCCGTCAATTATTGGGTCTAATACCAGGGCAGCCCATCCTGCATGCCAGATACTTGCTGAGTAATCACGATGGTCGAAAGTGATCGGTTGAGACGACCAGTGGCAGTACTCCGCGGTGATCGGCCCTTCGGTATATTGTTCTGCGAGTGCCGTTTTGTTTCTTCCCTTGATCACGTGTAACACGTTTACTGTTTTGACTTCCGGTGGAAATTTCTTTTGTTCCCCAGTGTATTTCTTGAGAGGCTCATCCTTGTCTACGCTTGGTGTATTCTCCCCCTTGTGTACGGCGTTGAGCTTACCGGACTGCTTGAAGACCCAACATTCTCTGTGGGTATGATTAGCAGGTTTACCAGGGGTGTTATGGATCTGACATATTTGGTCCAGAATTTTGTTTAGGTTGGACAGTTCATCTCTGGCGCCTTTAGAGGGCGGCTTTTGCTGACCTGGCCGAGAGCTTTCGAATCCGGCGTTTACTGTCGTGCTCTTCGTGATGTCTTCTTTATTCCGGCGTTTGTTACTGCTCTTGCGCCGTGACTTCCCGTTTCCATCTCTAACTTCAGATGTACTGGGGTCGCTGGTGCTGCATCTGGCTAGCCAGCTGTCCTCACCCGCGCAAAAGCGGGTCATGAGGCTTGTTAATGCTGCCATCGTTCTCGGCTTTTCTTGGCCGAGGTGTCTGGCGAGCCATTCGTCACGGATGCTATGCTTAAAAGCTGCCAAGGCTTCGGCGTCCAGACAGTCGACAATTTGGTTCTTTTTAGTAAGAAACTTGTTCCAAAGTTTTTGGGCTGACTCTCCGGGATGTTGAGTTATATGATCAAATCATCCACGTCCGAAGGTCGGACATAAGTCCCTTGAAAATTTGCCCAAAAAGCGTCTTTGAGCTCTTCCCAACTTCCAATGGAGTTTTTGGGGAGGCCTTTAAGCCAGTGACGAGCTGGCCCTTTGAGCTTGAGGGGTAAGTACTTGATGGCGTGGAGATCATCTCCTCGAGCCATATGGATATGGAGGATATAATCCTCAATCCAGACCCCAGGGTCTATTGTTCCATCGTATGCCTCTATGTTTACGAGTTTGAATCCCTCTGGAAATTCATGGTCCAGCACCTCATCGGTGAAACATAGGTGGTGTGCGGTACCCCTGTATCTGGGTGTACCGCGTTGTTCGAATGTTTGTTGTGTCACATTGTATGCTGGGGCGCGTTTGCGTGGTCCATAGATAGATCTGGTTGTGCCGTCCTTTTGGTGCGAGCCCTCGCGTGGATCGCGTATTGGCTTGTGAGTGGCGTTGTTTGCCGCTTGATGTTGGCCGTGGGGTCGTCTATCCGGCCAGGTGGCTACTTTGGTATTTGGTTGTGAGGGGTCTGAGGCCTCTTCATCAAATTCAGGTAGCAACTTCCGCTTTGGGTAGCTCTTGGTGGGGCGATTGTCGCCGTACCTCGCTGCTGTGTTGAGTACTTTACTCCATCTGATTTGGAGTGTGTCTTGCGCAGCCTTGAGCCTTTGCTTCTGCTTTTTCAGACTCCTCATGGTGGCAACAAGCCTTTGACGGGCATTCTGCTGCTTCGGGTGCTTGTCCGTCGTTATGTCGTCTGGACTATTATCTTCAACGGAATTGGTTTGTTCGGTTTGATTCCCCGGATTGCCGTGGTCCGGCAGTGGTTCGCCCTGCTCCAACGCTGGGTCTGTGTCATCGTTATTTCTGCCGAGGTGGGATTTGGGGCGGCGCCTACGCCGCCGCTTTGACTGCTTCTCAAGGGAACAAGCCTTCGGTGCGTCCTTTCGTTCCTCGTCGTCGTCTTTTGGTGTGTCCACCATGTATACGTCATATGATGAAGTGGACGTCTAGCGCCCTGTGGGCGGTGGTTCCTCTTCGCCTCCTGCATCATCGTCCATATCGTCGATGTCTGCGGAGTCGAAGTCGAGCATGTCGGTTGAGTCATCGACAGTGGCTATTAAGTGGGTGGTGGGTGGGCGTCGAATTTCGTCGTCCGCATCCCAATCCTGTTGGCCATAATCCGGCCAGGGCTCTCCTGATAAATAGAGAGACCTAAGTGAATTCAGAATGTCGCCAAAGGGCGAGTGCTGAAAGATATCTGCGGCGGTTAATTCCATGATCGGCGCCCAATCGGACTCGATTTGCGGGGGCGCGGGTGGTTCGGAGTCAGAAAAAGAGTCCGGCACCTTGGAGACACGGGCTGCGCAGAGGATTATGCTGGTGTTCGGCTCGATCGCCGTTGAGACTGCATCCCCTGGGGCGGTGTCTAACCACCCGTCCTCGATTGGCGTAGTAGGCTCCGAACTAAGGGTCGGAGCTGATGCGGGCGCGGCTTCTGGGGTACTGTTCGGCGGTAGAGCTAGGTCATACCCATCGTGATAGTGGGGCGCGCCTGGCTGTGGCTCGAATCCGTCGAAGATCAAGTCCCCGCCAATGTTGGCAGTGTAATTCAAACTTCCAAATCTGACCTGATGGTCAGGGGCGTAGCTTTCAATCTGCTCCAGATGGCCAAGCAAATTAGCCCACAGTGCAAAGCCGCCGAATACGAAGATCTGTCCACGGAGGAAAGTCTCACCCTGGACCACATCGCTATTAATAATAACAGGAGCCATCAAGCCTAACGGCGACGACACAGAGGAACTCTCAATGAAAGCACCAATGTCGGTGTCAAAACCGGCGGATCTCTGGTAGGGGTTCCCGAACTGTGCGTCTAGGCCCGATGGTAACATGAGGAAAGGAACACGAAGTTTTACCCAGGTTCGGGCCCTCTTGATGGAGGTAAAACCCTACGTCCTGCTTGATTAATATTGATGATATGGGTGTTACAAGAGTAGATCTACCACGAGATCAGAGAGGCTAAACCCTAGAAGCTAGCCTATGGTATGATTGTATGTTGTGATTGTTGTCCTATGGACTAAAACCCTTCGGTTTATATAGACACAGAGAGGGTTAGGGTTACACAAGGTCGGTTACAAAGGAGGAGATATCCATATACGTATCGCCTAGCTTACCTTCCACGCCAAGTAGAGTTCCATCCGGACACGAGACGAAGTCTTCAATCTTGTATCTTCATAGTCTAACAGTCCGGCCAATGGAGATAGTACGGCTTTCCAGAGACCCCCTAATCCAGGACTCCCTCAACTATCATCAAATCAAAATAAAAAACGGGGACATTCCCAAAATGGCCTTTGTTACTCGCTATGGCCAATACGAGTACACCGTTATGTCCGTCAGTTGAACCAATGCCCCAGCCACCTTCTCTCGGTTAATGAACTCGGTCTTCATGGAGTATTTGGATAAATTCGTCGTGGTATACCTCGATGATATACTCATTTACTCCAAGAGCGAGGAAGAACATGCCGAGCATCTAAGGCTGGTATTGACGAAGCTTCGAGAGCATCGCCTTTATGCCAAATTCTCCAAGTGTGAATTTTGGTTGCCAGAAGTGACCTATCTAGGCCATGTAATCTCTGGTAAGGGTATTGCTGTCAAGCCCGAGCAAGTTCAAGCTGTCCTTGATTGGACTCCACATGAGACGGTCAAGCAAGTTCTGAGCTTGCTTGTCTTAGCGAGTTATTGTCGCCGCTTCGTCGAGAATTTCTCCAAGGTTGCTAAACCTCTAACTAAACTCCTCAAGAAGGATAAAAAGTTTGAGTGGACCCCACAGTGCGAGTTCAGCTTTCAGGAACTGAAAAAACGCTTGACATCTGCTCCCGTACTGGTACCACCAGATTTCACCAAGGACTTTATTATCTATTGCGACGCCTCGCGACAAGGACTAGGTTGCATACT
Organism: Triticum urartu; assembly: GCF_003073215.2. Classification (NCBI taxonomy): domain Eukaryota; kingdom Viridiplantae; phylum Streptophyta; class Magnoliopsida; order Poales; family Poaceae; genus Triticum; species Triticum urartu. The sequence continues at coordinate 350,878,665 of NC_053028.1, forward strand.
CATGCAAGGTCGTCAGGTAATTGCCTATGCCTCACGGCAATTACACCGACATGAGGAAAACTATCACACACATGATCTAGAGCTTGCAGCGGTAGTCCATGCACTTAAAACTTGGCGACATTACCTTCTCAGTAATCGTTGCGAGATCTTCACTGATCACCAAAGTATGAAATAAATCTTCACCCAACCAGATTTAAATCTCAGGCAAAGACATTGGGTCAAGTTGATCTCGGATTATGACTTAGGAATAACTTACACCCCGGGCAAAGCCAATGTCATGGCTGATGCGCTAAGTCGTAAATCTTATTGTAACAACCTGATGTTACAACAAAGTCAACCACTTCTCCACGAGGAATTTCGTAAGCTTAACCTTCACATTGTTCCTCAAGGATTCCTATCCACCCTGGTGGCGAAACCTACCCTTACAGATCAGATCATCAAGGCACAGAAGGTAGATCCGGGAATCTCCCGTATTAAGAGAAACATTAAGAAAGGAGTCGCGAATTGTTTCTCCGTTGATGATCAAGGTGTCGTATACTTTGGAAACCGTTTAGTGGTTCCCAAAGCACGAAACCTGAGGCGGCCGGTCCTTAAGGAAGCTCATGAATCCCCTCTCGCCATTCATCCCGGTAGTACTAAAATGTATCAAGACCTATGCCAGAGGTTTTGGTGGACTAGGATGAAGAGAGAAATTGCTCAATACATTGCTAGTTGCGACGTCTATCGTCATGTTAAAGCAGAGCGTCAAAGGCCTGCTGGCACCCTTCAACCTTTCGCTATTCCCGAATGGAAATGGGATAAAATCAGTATGGATTTCATTACTGGGTTTCCCAGGACCAAGAGAGCGAATAATGCTATCTTCGTCGTGATCGATCGTCTTTCCAAAGTAGCCCATTTCCTACCTGTTCGTGAGAGTATCACCGCTAGCCAGCTAGCTGACCTATACATCTCCCGAATAGTGTCTCTTCATGGTGTCCCATTGGAAATTTACTCAGACCGTGGAAGTCTCTTCACCTCTCGATTTTGGGAAAGTTTCCAAAATGCTATGGGAACTCGTCTCTCTTTTAGCACCGCCTTCCACCCCCAATCAAGTGGTCAAGTAGAGCGAGTAAATCAAATCCTGGAGGTTATGCTCCGAGCTTCTATCATCTCATTCGGAATGGATTGGGAGAAATGCCTTCCATTCGCGGAGTTCGCTTATAACAATAGTTATCAAGCTAGCTTGGGCAAAGCTCCTTTCGAAGTTCTCTATGGACGAAAATGTCGAACGCCTCTTAACTGGTCAGAAACCGAGGAAAGACAACTCTTTGGCCCGGATATGATTCAGCAAGAAGAAGAGCAGGTTCGTGTTATTCGTGAGAAATTGAAAACAGCCCAATCTCATCAAAAGAGCCAATATGACCGTAAACATAAGCTCATGACTTATGAAGTTGGCGAGAAGGCTTACCTTCGGGTTACTCCGCTAAAGGGAACCCATCATTTCGGTACCAAAGGCAAATTGGCTCCTCGTTACATTGGACCCTTTCGCATTCTTGACAAACGAGGAGAAGTTTCCTACCAATTGGAACTACCTCCGCATCTTTCGAGAGTTCACGATGTCTTCCACGTTTCTCAACTTAGGCGTTGCTTCGCGGATCCTATCCAGGGAGTGGACCACAAAATGCTTGATCTACAAGATAATCTCTCATATCGGGAATATCTCGTTCGTATCCTTGATCAAGCCGAGTGTACCAATCGACGCCATAACATCAAGTTTCTTAAGGTTTAATGGTCACATCACTCTGAAAAAGAAGCCACTTAGGAAACGGAGGATCGTCTTCGACTCGAGTACCCCACCTTCTTCCCAATAGATCCTAAATCTCGGGACGAGATTCTTTTGAGTGGGGGTGAGTTGTCACACCCTAGCTAGTTCATGCATTAGAGTGTTGCATCATGTTTATTTTCCCAGAAAAATGAAATGGGGATGACAGAACCCCCAACACCCCCTGGAACAACTAGGGTTTACTAAAAAAATTCAATGAACCTGAAATGCCCTTCTAAAAAGTCCACCCTTTTTGGTTTGGGTTAAAACCTTTGACAAAATGGTGCACACTTTTCTAGGACATCATAAGGTCATTGGATTAATTCATTACAAATTGCATTTGGGCAATTTAAATCCTATAAATATTTTAAAATGCCCAAATAATCCTGAAAGTAATTTTAGGCTGTTGAGAATATTTTCAAATGTGCCTCTGAATATTTTCAGGGTTTTCCTAAATGAAGTAGTATTATTACTATTTCAAAACACAAAACAGAATAAATAGAAAACAGAAAAAAGAGAGAGAAAGGAAACTAACCTGGCAAAGCCACCAGCCGGCCCACCTGGCGGCCCAACACTGTGCAGGCCCGTGGCAGCCAGCTGCTTCGTCCCCGCCAGGCAGGCAGGGAGGTGACGCCGGTGCACGAGAGCTCGCCACCGCGCCACCTGCTTGCCGCTCGCGCCCGTGGGACCTTGGGCAAGCTCCACGTCGCCGCCCCGACCCCGCAGACACACCCATTCTCCCCCTGTCTCTCTCCCTCGCCCTCTCCCACCATTGCCGACGCCCCTGCCGCCGCACCGTCGATGTAGCCGTGCCCTCTGTCGTCCTCGCGCCGCGCCACCGTGTCCACGAGCTCCGCTGTCATCGACTACGTCGAGCAGCCCGAGCGCCGAGCGCTCGCCCGCTCTGGAGTCGCCCTGACCCCGTCTTCCCCAATACCGGCCATCGGAGATCCCCTTCGCCTTCACCGCAGCACCAGCTCGTCGCCGACCTCGCCGTCTACCTCAACATGACCCCCGTGAGCTCAGCCACCTCCCCATCCTCTCCGTTTGCCTTCTCGAGCACCGCAGCGACCGCACCAAGCTCGGTCGCACCCACCGCCGCTACCGCATGTCGACGTCGTGGCCACAACCATGTTGGCTCGCAACCGAGCATGTCATCGTCTTCAACACACTCGCAGGAGCCCATAGCACCCCCGCACGCTCCTCACCGTGCCTCCTAGTGACTAGTTTGACCTCGCCCGAACTCCGGCAGCCGCAACGCTCGTCGCCGGCGTCGTTTCCGGCGACCCTGAGCCCAACCTTTGCCACCACTCGACGCGGCTTGCTACTAGCTATGTGTAGGAGGTCTCCGCCGTCCATTTGGTCATCGGAGTGCAAAACCCTCACTGCCCCGCCGCGTTTGGCCTCGCCGGCGGCTAAACGCCGGTGAGTTTGACTCCGTTGACCTAGTTTGACCCTCCCAGGGTCACTGACCTGTGGGCCATGCCCCTGTTTAATTTAGAATTAGATTAGTTAACGCTAATTACTTTAGTTAATAGGTTGACTCACTGACATGTGGGCCCAGGCCCTAACTAACCTAGTTTAGTGCTAACGAAACACTAACTAACTCTGTTAGTTAGTTGTTACAATGACAGACGAGGCCCACCAGTCAGGTTTGAGCTGGGCTGGTGCCTTTGACCTGCTGACATCACCGTGACGCAATAACTCAATTACTGGAATTATTCTTATATAGGAAATTCCAGAAAATATTACAAACTTCAAAAATTCATAACTTTTAATCTGTAACTCCAAATGCAAAGATTTATATATGAAATTTTATCAGAAAAATTCAATCTTTCCATCTGTAATGGTTTCATGCATGACAAAACACATTAACCTTGCTGTTTAGGTGAAACAAGCTAATACACTTATAAGGGTTAAGAACATAAGCTTCCATTTGAATCTTTGATTGAAATGGACCCGAACCAACTTGTTTCACATTGCATTAGGCAGGACACCTCATAATGCCATGTCATAGCATGCATCATATTTTTGCATACTGCCATGTAATGATTGTGTTCTGTGGTGTCATTAGTGGTAGGTTCTACATCTGTGGATATTTCCGAGTATCCAGCTGAAGGGCAGTATCCTACTACTACTCCATCAGGCAAGCAGCCCCATTGATCATATCGATACAATCCCATGTTCTCGCTTCTGCTCTCATTTACTACATTAAGACAACAACGTTCAAACTGTTGTGTGTTGCGGTAGTTGAACCCTTATCCTCGGCATGACCTGTCATTGCCACAGTAACTAGATGAAACCCACTAGCATGTGTAGGAGTTGATTGAGTCATGTATGTGTTTCCTACCTTGCTATGCCTGCTATGCTTAGAGTTGTGTCAGGTCTGGTTCATTTGGGTGATGGGCTACAGTGAAATGATTATGTCGGTAATGTGAGGGATGTTTTGAACATGTTTTGGTAAAGGTATCGATGAGAGGCCATGTAGGAGTACATGGTGGGTTGTTTCATTGAGGCCGTCCTAAGAACTGAGATCTGTATGTGTGATTCAAGAATCAGTTACTACCATACATTGGGCCTAAAACCAATGGACCCTCTCGGCTTCTTAATCACCCTAGTACTCTGTCCAGGAGTTGCAATTAGTTTCTGGTGTTTGTAGGTTATGGGTTGGCGGTCGTGCGTACCGCTGACCCTAGGGGTGGGCTATGATGCGGTAGATACACCGTGGCATGGTGTACCGAGTCACCTGTTTGGTGTCTCGGGAACCCTGTTCACTTCGTTCGGGGCCGTATGTGGAAACCTCGGCCGGACTCCCTGCGGATGGAACCTGGATAGCTGATAAACCTAGACTAGAGAGTTGAGTGTTTAGGTAGGCCGTGGCCGACACCCTCGTTGGGCTTCCGCTTGAAGGTTGCCAAGTACATGTCGTGTAAACGACGATAAGTGGTGAGAGCGTGTATGAAGAAGTACACCCCTACAGGGTTAACATCATCTATTCGAATAGCCGCGTCCGCGGTAAAGGACTACTTGGTTGCCTATATAGTTCATAGACAAGTTAATGGTTACTACTAAAAGACCCAAGATAAGTGTGAGTACCGAGGATGGCCCTCTCGTAGGATGACGAGGGAGGATCCCCGGTGGAGTATTGTGTTGGTATTAGTGGACTTGTGTGCAAAAACTATTTTACAGTGGTGTCTCGTAGCCAAGAGTCAAGGCTGGCTTGCTGCAATAACTCCACCGCCTTCTTGAGAATAAGCATGTATAGTAGGATCTGTTGTAAGACTTGCTGAGTACCTTTGTACTCATGTTGCTTTAATTACTGTTTTCAGACGACAACACCACCCCTCCGATGGGTTTTACGTAGACCTCGACGTCGACGAGTAACTTGCCACCCAGGTGGTGATTCTGGCCATGGAGGGCCCTATGTAGATAGACAAGCTTCGACAAGCCTTCTTTCTTTCTAGTGTGTGTACCCAGACTTATTTGCTTCCGCATGTGCTTGTATGCTTGTATGATTTGAGTGCCGGGTCTTGTGACCCCTACCTGTATGAACATGTTATGTATGGCCCTCCGGAGCCTTTAAATAAAGTACTTGAGTTGTAGAGTTTTGTTGTGATGCCATGTTGTATTTACACATATCGAACATATTGTGTGTATGATTGAAATGCTTGGTATGTGTGGGATCCGACAATCTAGTTGTTTATCCTTGGCAGCCTCTCTTATGGGGAAATGTAGTCTAGTGCTCCTTGAGCCATAGTAGTCTGCTACATCCCGGTTCACCGGAGTCCTGCTAGCCCAGCACTACTGCTCAGGACACTTGACTGGCCGACATGTGTTTCACTTCGTTCCTATGTCTGTCCCTTCGGGGAAATGTCACGCGGTGACATCCGGAGTCCTGCCTAGCCTGCTATAGCCCGGGTTCCTCGGAGTCCTGTTAGCCTAGTGCTACAGCCCAGATTCACACGCTGTTGACCGACATGCTCGATGTGATTCATGTATGCCTGTCCCCATAGGTCTGTGCCGCTTTGGGTTCACGACTAGCCATGTCGGCCCGGGTTTTCTGTCATATGGATGCTAGCGACACTATCATATATGTGAGCCAAAAGGCGCGAACGGTCCCGGGCCTTGGTAAGGCGACACCCGTGGGGATACCGTGCGTGAGGCCGCAAAGTGATATGAGGTGTTACTGGCTAGATCGTTGTGACTTGGAATCGGGGTCCTGTGCGTGCGCCGCACCCAGGGAAACACACGAGAGGGGGCGGGTGGTCGGAGTCGACGGCACCGACGAGCAGAGCAGCGCCGGAGTTTGGACGTCAACGGATTCGACGCCGCAGGGGACAGCAGGAGCAACATATGGCCGCTACGGCCCCGTGGTGATGCGCTGAGCGCGGTGATGCGCTCAGTTTCGAGCTCAGGTGGAAGTGGCCTCGGCAGCGAGGAGCTCAGGCAGCAGCGCGTGCGGGCGAGCGCGGTGTGGCGGCTACGGCATGGAGCAGAGCAAACAGGGAGGGGGAGAAGGAGCAAGAGCTCACGGCGAGTGTAGAGGGCGTCGAAACGGGCTCGGGGAAGGATTGGAGTTGGCGGGCCAGCGAAGTCGATCTCGCCATTGTGAGGTTGAAGACGAGCCCGGTGAGGACGTTCGGGGCTTCTAGCGGGGCGTGGCTCAGTGAGGGGGTTGAGGACGAAGTGGCGGAGCTTCTGGAATGCTCGGGAGGACGAGGGAGAGGCGTTGGCCGCTGAGGGAGTCCTGGATTAGGGGGTGTCCGGATAGCCGGACTATACCTTCGGCCGGACTCCTGGACTATGAAGATACAATATTGAAGACTTCGTTCCGTGTCCGGAAGGGACTGTCCTTGGCGTGGAAGGAAAGCTTGTCAATACGGATATGTAGATCTCCTACCATTGTAACCGACTCTATGTAACCCTAGCCCTCTCCGGTGTCTATATAAACCGGAGGGTTTTAGTCTGTAGGACGAACATACAATCATACCATAGGCTAGCTTCTAGGGTTTAGCCTCTCTGATCTGGTGGTAGATCTACTCTTGTACTACCCATATCAGCAATATTAATCAAGCAGGACATAGGGTTTTACCTCCATCGAGAGGGCTCGAACCTGGGTAAAAACATCGTGTCCCTTGTCTCCTGTTACCATCCACCTAGACGCACAGTTCAGGACCCCCTACCCGAGATCCGCCAGTTTTGACACCGACATTGGTCCTTTCATTGAGAGTTCCTCTGTGTCATCACTTTTAGGCCCGATGGCTCCTCCGATCATCAACGACGATGCGATCCAGGGTGAGACTTTTCTCCCCGGACAGATCTTCGTATTTGGCGGCTTTGCACTGCGGGCCAATTTGCTTGGCCATCTGGAGCAGATCGAAAGCTACGCCCCTGGCCATCAGGTCAGATTTGGAAGTTTGAGCTACACGGCCGATCTCCGCGGAGAGTTGATCTTCGACGGATTCGAGCCGCAGCCGAGCGCGCCGCACTGTCACGATGGGCATGATCTAGCTCTGCCACCGAACAGTGCCCTGGAGGCCACACTCGCATCAGCTCTGACCCTTAATTCGGAGCCAACTACGCCAATCGAGGATGGGTGCTTGGACACTGCCTTGGGGGCTGCAATCTCTACGGTGATCGAGCCGAACACCAGCCCTATTATCTGCGAAGCCCATGACTCCAAGGAGCCGGACTCCTCTCCAGACTCCAAGCCCTCCGCGCCCCTACTGATCGAACCCGATTGGGCACCGATCATGGAGTTCACCGCCGCAGACATCTTTCAGCACTCGCCCTTCGGTGATATTCTGAATTCACTAAAGTCTCTCTCTTTATCAGGAGAGCCCTGGCCGGACTATGGTCAGCAAGGTTGGGATGCGGATGATGAAGAAATTCAAAGCCCACCCACCACCCACATCGTAGCCACTGTCGATGATTTAACCGAATGCTCGGCTTTGAGTCCAAAGACATCGACGGTATGGACGCCGATGCAGGAGACGATCAAGAACCAGCGCCTATAGGGCACTGGAAAGCCACCTCGACGTATGATATATACATGGTGGACAACCCAAAAGAAGGCAATGGCGATGGAACAGCGGAGGATGACCCCTCCAAGAAGCAGCCTATGCGCCAGCGTCAGCGGCGCCGCTCTAAATCCCGCCAAAGCAAAAACGGTGATTCCGGCACGGGAGATAATAACACCCCGGACAGTGCCGAAGACAACCACCTCCAGCAAGATTCAGCACAGGAGGATGGAGTGAGAGAGCGGCGGATAGAGAGGTCGAGGACGATAATTATATGCCTCCCTCCGAAGACGAGGCAAGCCTCGACGATGATGAATTTGTCGTGCCGGAGGATCCCGTCGAACAAGAGCGTTTCAAACGCAGGCTTATGGCCACGGCGAGCAGCCTCAAGAAAAAACAGCAACGTCTTAGAGCTGATCAAGATTTGCTAGCCGACAGATGGACTGAAGTCCTTGCGGCCGAAGAGTATGAACTCAAACGCCCCTCCAAGAGCTACCCAAAGCGCAGGTTGCTACCCCGCTTAGAAGAGGAAGCACCTAAACCTACATCACCAGCGCATGATGCGGCCGACCGGCCACCCCGTGGCCGCGACAGAGAGGGCAAGGCACGGGAAAATGCGCCAGACCTGCGAGATATATTGGAGGACAAGGCAAGGCAAACAAGATCGATCTACGGATCACGTGGGCGCCCCACGGCATGAGACAGTAATCGTCACTTCGGATACAGTCAATCCGGCCGGGCCGAACACAGTAGACAAAGCTCGTTTGAGCTGCGTCGTGATATAGCCCAATACAGAGGCGCCGCACACCCACTATGCTTCACAGATGAAGTAATGGATCATCAAATCCCCGAGGGTTTCAAACCCGTGAACATCGAATCATACGATGGCACAACAGATCCTGCAGTATGGATCGAGGACTATCTCCTTCATATCCATATGGCCCGTGGTGATGACCTACACGCCATCAAATACCTCCCACTCAAGCTTAAAGGACCAGCTCGGCATTGGCTTAACAGCTTGCCAGCAGAATCAATTGGTTGTTGGGAGGACCTGGAAACCGCATTCCTCGACAATTTCCAGGGCACTTATGTGCGACCACCAGACGCCGATGACCTTAGCCACATAATTCAGCAGCCAGAGGAATCGGCCAGACAATTCTGGACACGGTTCCTAACCAAGAAAAAGCAAATCATCGACTGTCCGGACGCAGAGGCCCTAGCAGCCTTCAAGCATAACATCCGCGACGAGTGGCTTGCACGACACCTAGGACAGGAAAAGCCGAAATCTATGGCAGCCCTCACGACACTTATGACCCGCTTTTGCGTGGGAGAAGACATCTGGCTAGCTCGCAGCAATAACATGACCAAGAGCCCTGGTAATTCGGATACCAAGGACAGTACTGGCAGGTTGCATCGCAACAAGCAAAAGGGCCGCATTAACGGCGACAATGCCGAGGATACGGCAGTTAATGCCAGATTCAGAGGCTCTAAACCTGGTCAGCGGAAAAAGGCATTCAAAAGAAATACTCCGTGCCCGTCCAGTTTGGATCGAGTACTTGACCGCTCATGCCAGATACATGGCACCCCGAAAAACTAGCCAATCACACCAACAGGGATTGTTGGGTGTTCAAGCAGGCAGACAAGTTAAATGCCGAAAGCAGAGACAAGGGGCTGCATAGCGATGACGAGGAGGAGCCCCGGCCGCCGAACAACAGTGGACAGAAAGGTTTTCCTCCACAAGTGCGGATGGTGAACATGATATACGCAACCCACGTCCCCAAGAGGGAGCGGAAGCGTGCGCTAAGGGACATATACGCGATGGAGCCAGTTGCCCCAAAGTTCAACCCATGGTCTTCCTGCCCGATCACTTTTGATCGAAGGGACCACCCCACTAGCATCCGTCATGGCGGATTCGCCGCATTGGTTCTAGACCCAATTATTAACGGATTTCACCTCACTAGATTCCTTATGGATGGCAGCAGCAGCCTGAACCTGCTTTACCAGGATACAGTGCGGAAAATGGGCATCGATCCCTCGAGGATTAAACCCACTAAAACGACCTTTAAAGGCGTCATACTAGGTGTAGAGGCCAACTGTACAGGCTCAGTTACACTTGAAGTCGTCTTCGGATCTCCGGATAATTTCCGAAGCGAGGAGTCAATCTTCGACATAGTCCCCTTCCGCAGTGGCTATCACGCACTGCTCGGGCGAACCGCATTTGCCAAGTTCAATGCGGTGCCGCACTACGCATACCTCAAGCTCAAAATGCCAGGCCCTCGAGGAGTCATCACGGTCAATGGAAACACCAAATGCTCTCTCCGAACGGAGGAGCATACGGCGGCTATCGCAGCGGAAGTACAAAACAGCCTCTCAAGGCAATTTTCCAGTCCGGCCATTAAACGTCTGGACACCGTCAAGCGCGCCCGGAGTAACCTACAACAAGACCACCTGGCACGTTCCGAGCAAGCATAGCAATGCGGCCCCAACCCCAGCCCTCGCGAACTTACGAAACTAGTGTTGCGCGTACATAACTACGCTCTGGAAATACCATGGGCACAGGGGGAGGGGCACCATCACGGCACGCCCGAAACGCGGCTTAAACCGCACTAGGGGCTGCCGATTTCTTAATTTTCTCTTATTTTCAGGACTCCATTCTTCGGAAGGCTTGTCCGGCAGTACAATTGCCGCACAAACGATACAACCAGGGAAGCAGAAAGCTACGCCGAACTATGGAACTCAAAGGTGGTCTCTATAATGAGCAGTATACCTGTTTCACGTACCATTCCGCAGCTCGCCCCTGGAAAGGACATGTTAAATAGTCCCATCTTTTGCTTATTGCACTATTTGTATCATTCTGCTTTGATTGCATCTTTTTTAAATAAACAATGCATAGCTTCCGTCTATTATTGCATTACTCTTTTTTACGAATATATGTTCATTAATGACATGTTGCACCCGTACACTTTGGTATGGCCAATACGCCAGGGGCTTAAGTACCCCACAATACGGTGTGAGAAGTCCGAACACTTCCACAAGTGCGGCACCCCGAACTTATAACATTATATGCATTGGCTCCGGATCATGTCTTGGGTCAATAGTTGGGTTTGCCTGGCTCCTATGTTTTGGTACATTACGTTCCGTTATATCGGCTAAGGTAGCACTAGGAGAACTACTGCGATTGTGCCCCAGTTGAGCTGGGCTAAGCACCTCAGTAGAGAAAGCTAAAACTGACCGTCATGATGAGGCAAGAGCTGGTCGCTGTTCGAGAGGTTTTCGAGTCCCTAAAGACTTATGCCGCTTAGAGCGAGGAGTCAGCTTTGTCCTGCCTAGGCGTGGATAGCGCCCTGAACTCGGTCTTCCGAACACTAGGGGCTTCGCCGAAATTTAAAATTATAGAATTCTATGGCTAAGTGAGAGTGTTCAAGCATTATAGTCCGATTGCCTTGTTCGTTGTGTTGAGCGCCTCCCTCGAAGGACCCAAGAATGAGAAAAAGAGCGCTCATGTTTATCCCGGACACCCCAGCACTCGTGGCATGGGGGCAGAAGCCGATGACTCGCCATCTCTCAAATTTGATAAACGGCCGCACAGAAGGTAATATTCTAAATTCAAAAGCGTTGCTTAGCACATATGAACAAGTTTTCAGCGTACAGGATCACAAATGCGAGTTTACTCAAAAATTACATCTTTGGAGCATTCATCCACTATAAGGCGGGCACCCTTTAGGACGCCCACATAATACGCTTCCGGGACGCGATGCTCCTTGCCCGGCGGTGGCCCGTCCTTCACCAGCTTCTCCGCATCCATCTTGCCCCAGTGCACTTTAGCACGGGCAAGCGCCCTACAGGCACCTTCGATGCAGACGGAGCGCTTGATTACTTCAAGCCGTGGACATGCATCCACCAGCCGCCTCACCAGCCCGAAGTAGCTCCCAGGCAGAGCTTCTCCAGGCCAAAGCCGAACTATGAGGCCCTTTATGGCCTGTTCGGCCACCTTGTGGAGCTCGACCATTTGCTTCAGCCGGTCGCTCAAAGGCACCAGGTGTCCGGCCTCAGCATACTGAGACCAGAACACCTTCTCCGTCGAGCTCCCCGCCTCGGATCGGTAGTAGGCGGCGGCATCAGACGCACTACGGGGCAAATCTGCGAATGCTATTGGAGAGCCCCGGACTCGGGTAAGTAAAAAGTAATTCACTTTCACGTGCTTGCTTTGCATAACGAATGCCTTACCCGCTGCTATCTTCTTCATAACTTCAATTTCTTGGAGGGCTTTCTGGGCTTCGGCCTTGGCAGACTTCACGCTTTCGAGGGCTGCCGCAAGCTCGGATGCTTGCGTCTTTGAGTCAAGCTCCAAACTCTCTTGTTTTTTCACGAGAGCCTGGAGCTCTTTCTGCAACTCCTCCACCCGCGCCTCCTGCTTCCCTCTCTTTGTGCGCTCCATGGCTGCTCTGTTTTTGGCCTCGGACAGCGCTTTCTTAAGGGTTGCCACCTCGGTCGTGGCCCCTATAATAGCACGTTGATCCTGTCATTTTTGCAACCGCATCTTCTCTATATACTTGCGCAAGGTATTACTTACCTTCCTTCTCCTCGATTTGCCTCTTGGCATGGCCGAGCTCGTTCTCGGACCACGTGAGGTTTTGCTTCAGCGTATCCACCTCCACAATCAGTGCGGCGGAGGCCAACAGCAAAGCCTGCATATGCATATTGACTTGATTATGTTAGACTCCTGCGAATGTTATTAGATCCTCTATTCGGCTTTTCTTTCCGAACGCCGAACAGAGCATCAGGGGCTACTGTCTATGCGGTAATATTTTTACATATTCTTTACTTACCTCAAAGACTGTTAGAAGGCTGGCACAGGCTTCAGTCAGTCCGCCCTTGGCGGACTGAACCTTCTGGATCACCGCACTCATAATAGTTCGGTGCTCCTCGTCGATGGAGGCGCCGTTAAGCACCTCCAGCAAATTGTCCGGTGCCTCTGGTTGGACAGAGGTCACCGGCTCGGTAGGCTTGCTCCTCTTGGAAGGAGGCTGCCTACCGGAGTCCGGAACCGTCGAAGGTTCCAGCGCGGTGTCCGGCTCAAGGCCGGACTCGGAGCCCTTGGGGGTTTTATCCCCTTTGCGCCTGGAGTCCGGGAGATCGCCTTGCGGCGCCTCCAGGACCACCTCCTCCTAGCTTGGAACCTGTTGGGACATCACCTCGGCGTCGTCCGTAGGTTGGGGGGAGGTAGCAGGCGGAAGTGAATTCACGTCCGACGAATCCAGGGAGCCGCTCGATGACTCGTCGAGCCTGGCCTTGGGCGGACTGCATAGTCATATTCAGCGTAAGGAGGAGCTGTGCAAGAAAGGAACACTATTAATTGCTCTGGTGTCCGAATACTTACGATCTCGCCAGGGGCTTGGCCCTATGCGGCCACTCCTCTTCGCCGTCGTCGGCGTTGGTGGAGTAGTCTAGAGGAAGGGTCTTCCCGTTCTTGGACCCTTCGGCCTCCCCAGTTGGGGCGGCCTTCCTTTTCCCCCCCCCCCCCCCGCTCGAGGGGGAGAGGTCTCTTCTTCCTCCTCCTCGTCTTCACGGGAGGAGTGCGCCTTGGAGTCGTCGTATGATAAATCCGACACCTCCAGGCGCCGGGCACTCTTTCGAGTCCCCGTGGCCGTCTTCTTGGCCTTCTTCTCTGGCACCACATAGGGTGCCGGAACCAGCAGCTTCACCAAGCGAGCGTCTGCTGGGCCTTCGGGAAAAGGAGCCGGACAGTTGATCTGTCCGGACGTCTCCTGCCAATCATGTCAAAGGTAAGGGAGCTTAGATCCCGCATGGAGTCAAACTATGAAAAACTAATACCCTGTAAAAGGTAAAAACAGCTTACCGCATTAGCGTGACGCTGCGTGCTGAATCCGCGATCCTCGGTAGCGGATGTGGGGGCCTCGGCGCCCTTGAAAAGCACCTTCCAGGCATCTTCGTACATCGTGTAGAAGAGCCTACTTAGAGTCTGGTGCTGCGCCGGGTCGAACTCCCATAGGTTGAAAGCCCATTGTTGAAACGGGAGGATCCGGTGGATGAGAATAACCTGGACTATGTTGACAAGTTTGAGCTTCTTGTCTACCAGGGTTTGGACGCATGTTTGGAGTCCGGTCAGCTCTCCTTTTTTACCCCACGACATGCCCGTCTCTTTCCAGGAGGTGAGCCGCGTAGGGGGTCCGGATAGAACTCGGGGGCTACGACCCATTCAGGGTCGCGCGGCTCGGTGATGTAAAACCACCCCGATTGCCACCCCTTTTGGGTCTCCACGAAGGAGCCCTCGAGCCATAGGACATTGAGCATCTTGCCCACCATGGCGCCTCCGCACTCCGCCTGGGTGCCGCACACCACCTTCGGCTTGACAATGGAAGTCTTGAGCCATAGGCCGAAATGGGGGCGGATGCAGAGGAAAGCCTCGCACACGACGATAAACGCCGAGATGTTGAGGACAAAGTTCGGGGCCAGATCGTGGAAATCCAGGCCATAGTAGAACATGAGCCCCCGGACAAATGGGTGGAAAGGGAAGCCCAGTCCGCGGAGGAAATGGGGGAGGAACACCACCCTCTCATGGGGCCTAGGGGTGGGGATGAGCTCCCCCTCTTTGGGAAGCCGATGCGCAATGTCCTTAGACAAGTATCCAGCCTTCCTCAGTTTTTTGATGTGTCCCTCCGTGACGGAGGAGACCATCCACTTGCCTCCCACTCCGGACATGGCTGGAGAAGGTTGAGGTGGGGTGTGCGGACTTGGGCGCTGGAGCTCGAGTGCACGGAAATGGATAAGCAAAGGAGGAAGAAGGCGTGGATGAAAAGGTGGATCCTTATCCCCTTATATGGGCGGACGCGACTATGTGTCCCCACCAACCTGGTAAAACTCGCTTATCTCCCGAGCGCTGTAATCAATGGCGCGGTTGGGTTACCACGCCCGTATTGATGAGAATCTCGGAATAAGGGGACACGATCTCTGCTTTTACAAGACGTGCCAAGGAAACCGCCTCGCTAAACGCGCTGAGGTGGGACAGTAAAACGAATCGAATAAAGACTTGGCCGTGGTGTGATGTCACGCTACGGAATACGTTAGCAGATTAGATTTGTGTAAATATTATTCTTTCTATGGCAATATGTGGAAACTTATTTTGCAGAGCCGGACACTACCTTTGTGTTCAAAATCTTCTATGAAGTACTTGGAGGAGGAACCCGCCTTGCAATGCCGAAGACAATCTGCCGCGCCGGACTCGTCGTCATTGAAGCCTGGTTCAGGGGCTACTGAGGGAGTCCAGGATTAGGGGGTGTCCGGATAGCCGGACTATACCTTCGGCCGAACTCCTGGACTATGAAGATACAAGATTGAAGACTTAGTCCCATGTCCGGAAGGGACTTTCCTTGGCGTGGAAGGCAAGCTTGGCGATACCGATATGTAGATCTCCTACCATTGTAACCGACTCTGTGTAATCCTAGCCCTCTCCGGCGTCTATATAAACCGGAGGGTATTACTCCGTAGGACGAACATACAATCATACCATATGCTAGCTTCTAGGGTTTAGCCTCTCTGATCTTGTGGTAGATCTACTCTTGTACTACCCATATCATCAATATTAATCAAGCATGACGTAGGGTTTTACCTCCATCGAGAGGGCCCGAACCTGGGTAAAAACATTGTGTCCCTTGTCTCATGTTACCATCCGCCTAGACGCACAGTTCGGGACCCCCTACCCGAGATCCGACGGTTTTGACACTGACAGCCGCGGTGGTGCTCGTGCGTGACAGGGAGAGAGGACCAGAGGAGGGGAGAAGCACACGAGAGAGGTCAAGCGGGTTCGGGCGTGTCTGTGGCGTCGTCTGGGCGTGTCAGGGCAGCGGCGGGAAGCAGGACGTGGCTCGGCGCGTGGTCGCGCGTGTCGGACATACGCCCTCCTGCCTATTGGTAGGAGGTTGAAGACGGTGCGGTGGCTGGCTGGGCCTAGCGCAGTAGTGGGCCGACAGGTAGGCTGTCAGGTAAGTGGCCCAAGTGAGGTTTCTGTCTTTTCATAATTTCTGTTCTGTTTTCTATTTTGTTTTTTGGTGTTCTGATTTAGTTCAGGCACTAAACTATATTTTTTTAGCTTCTGAAAATAATCATGTGGCTATGTATAATATATTTAGAGCCACCCAACAATTTTCACAATTATTGGATTAGTAAAATAATTATTATGAATATAATCCAATTCAAATACTATAGGATTTAACTCAAAGGCCCAAGATAAATACTTTTGAACCTCCAAAAATATTGGTTTGAATTTTATTCTTGCCAATATTTTTCAAAGCTGAAAAGGAACATTTCCTTGGAAACATTTGAAGCAATTTTTAATGTTGATCATTTTTAGAAATGATTTCTGAGGCTCTCCAATTCCCCAATTCAAATTTAATAGAAATTTAGACATGATGCATGGATGCAAGAAAAATCAAGCAAGGTCTGATCTGGGGCTGTGACAGCTCACCCCCACTAAACAAGAATCTCTTCCCGAGATTCAAGACGTGAATAAGAGGAAAGGGGGGTCACAGAACTATCACAATCTTCATAATCCATTTGCCCTTCCCGAAGATGTTGATTCATTGCTTCAAATTTATCTTGACGTCTTTGCTTTCGAGATCTTTATCCAACATGATGACGACAAAAGAAAACTCTATAGAAAATGATATCCTCAAAGATCGAGCAATGCACGATCAACTCCGGGATGAGACACAGTAACTCTCTCGAGTTGAGACACAAACACACATCAGGGGTGATGGAAAGAAGCGGATGACAAGGGTTCAAATTGATAGACAATAATTCCACACCTAAGAGGGTGGTGAACGGTTGTCAATGTAGCGAGGATTTGAATTGCCATGATTCCATAACGGGGCATCTTAGGGAAAGTGACTCATAGAGCTATTCCCTTAAGTGGCAAAAAGAATTACTTTTGTTACAAAGATCATTGAAACTCTTTATACCAGCCTATGGCAATCACAATCGATCTTTTGAAGGAGTTCGAAAGAATGACATGCTCGGACTAGAATGGATGATGTGGGCTACCTTGTTGAAGACAACACAATGGATGATTTTTGCTTATCATCAGAAATGGATGGGACCCATGGTAGGACCACTTCTGAAGATTATCATGAACAACAATTGCAGAGAAGGGCAGTCCAATGGAGATTGACACAAGGCAGTGTAAGCTGGGAACAAAATGCAAATGTCGGGAATGTTCCAACCATCATATCTGCCTGGGATTCAGATCTGGTTAGAAACAGACTACTTCAGACTCACATGTCTGAAAAGAAGAGTTTCAACACAAGTCGACGAGATGATGTTGCGAGATTCTCAGGAAATGAACTACGATAGCAAGCTCCAAAACATGAGCTGGTTCTGCTATACACATGTGAACACACTGTCCTAGACAGGTGTGACCACGTGGCAGTCTTATAATAAAACACTACCTAGTTCAGGTGGGGAACCATAATCGAGGATATTGAGGTCCTTGCATAAGGCATGCTCTTAAGAAGGAACTTCCTTTCCTTGAACAAATCAATCAGTGGCTTGGTGTGCTAGGGGATAAATATGGAATGCGGATGATCAGTCTATCAGACCATAGAATACTTCGCACATGCATGACTGACTTGGGATGATTCCAGAGGAATCAAAACAAACTTTCTCGAATTCACGGCGGCAACTTACATCAATCGCACGTGACTCAAAGGAAGTCACTTCTTTCATCCAAACATATACTTCATGAATGGGGCATGAATAAAATGCTTACACAAGTTTCCAACACTAGCTGGATGTTCAACACAAATCATGGAGGAGACAAAATGCTGCTGATGGGCTCAATGGAAACTCATCAGAATTTCCATATCACTGGACTTCCACCATTATGTGAACAATGTGATAGTATTGGTCAGACCAAAGGATGTAATGGTGTATGCTCGAGGAGTCAACCACTAGTAAGACAACATTACGAATATCGTTGGTACTGATTTGATTTGAGGATAGCCCACACTCAAATCAAAGTTTTGACAAAACAACAGATCCAACAACCAATCACGAGGAACAATCAATGAAGATATCATCTTTCTTCAACTAACACACAAACACAAGGATATCCCTTTGGAATGAACTAAGTTGGGCTAGCTTTTATCTTCCAACTCTCCAACTTGTTGTTTAGCTTAACCAACTAGTTCAGGGGTATCCAACACGGATTCTTGGGGAAAGAGTGGTTTATTGGTAAACCAACTTGATCACGAACTCACCATATCGCTCAGGTGATGACCTGGTGATACTTCCGAGAAGATATTCAAAAAATCACGAACCACCGATATGTTAATAAGCTAGAGAACAATCTTGCCTTTCAGAGCAAGAAGATAGGATCAAAAGAGCTAGGGATTAATAATCCTAACTCATTGACCAAAGTGTGCACCAGAAATATGGACTAGGTAGCACGATCAATCTTAGGATGATGATTTAATAACCAACACGCTAAGAATGAGAATATTGTCCATTAACTACCACGTAACACGGTTGCTAGGAGTATTGATTTCACACATCATGGTTCACTTGCCGGCATTCCGGTTGCGACAACACAGGACCGAGGAATGAAAAATGATGGCAAGAAGTATCACTGCGTCAAGAATTCATAAGAGGTGGTGCAATACTCATGACATTCTTGACATAAAGATGGTAACACTCCAAGGTAGAAAAGAGCAATAGCTTGATTGCATTTGATCTGCGAAATACAACTGCTTTGACCCAATCCTAGAAATGGATGAGGTACTGGAGTTTGTTTCTCCTAGTCATTCTGAACTAGAATGGCTTGATGGACCACAAGAACGATAAGCACCAATGAACGAATGCTCACATACTCTTGACTATCAATTGATAGATGAAGGTCAGAATATAACTGAAGGGGGACAACTCAAAGGAACATATACTTTCTGAGTTGTGGATGCATAGATTAGTATGGAGAACGAGTTCAACATATTTCTTCCGGATAACCCATGCAGAAAGGTAGAACTGGCAGAGCCACAATGTAGAACGGACAACTCATCAAGAGTACTCTGATTGTGATCTTTTGGTTCAAAAGAACTCCTACCAAGAATGGTTCATGGTATTTGGAAGAATGATATACCATGGACCTTGAGGACTATCGCAAAGGTTGCTAATATCCTGAAGGTACAAGCAACACTATCAACACGAGGTAAGTAGAGTGGATCTTGGGTCAAGAACCCAGGAGTAGAATGCCTACTAACTAAATGGCATCATGGGATGCTTTCGAGAATGATGGCCAGAGTCATCACTTTGGGAACACTAATCATGGCTAGATTACTAGGTGACTCCCTAAAACACCTAGGGTCATAATAATAGCTCCAACATATATGTCGAGGCAATGGATTACCTCAACTTACCGACTAGTGTGGTTAATCTGTCTCAAAGGAACACCGGGAACGGGAAGGAAGGATTTTCAAATGCATCAAACTATTTAGAGACCTGGGATGACTCGGACAGCATAACGGCTGTAAATGCTCAAAAAGATTTGAGGCATCCTGCAAAATGGTAGCATAACCACTCAACATCACAATATCAAGGTTCTGAGGCCAGCTATGAACATATGGAACTAGTAGGAACTGAACTGAGGCTTGAACTCAACAATCCTAGGTAACTACAGTTTAGTAACACGTCATCCTGAGAGATAGAAGAGAAACGTAGTTCTTAACCCCCGTAGAAAAGAAGAGGTTGACTCAGATCAGAAGGTCATGAGGATAAGGAGTAAAAAGAGCCTTACGTTCCCATACACAATCAATTCCCTTATATAACTAAAGCATTTCTAGACACGACTTCGACCAGCCTGGCTTGGTAATCCTACAGGCAGTCAGGCTCTGATACCAAAGCTATTAGGACCCCGATTCTAAGTCACACCGATCTAGCGCGTAACACCTCATATCACTTTGTGGCCTCACGCACGGTATTCCCACGGGTGTCGCCTTACCATGGCCCGGGACCGTTTGCGCCTTTTGGCTCACGTATATGATAGTGTCACTTGCATCCATATAACAGAGAACCCGGGACTACATGACTAGTCGTGAACCCAAAGTGGCACCAACTTACGAGGACAGGCATACATGAATCAACATCGAGCATGTCGGTCAGCAGCGTGCGAATCCGGGCTGTAGCACTGGGCTAATAGGACTTCAAGAACCCGGGCTGTAGCAGGCTAGGCAGGACTCCGGATGTCACCGCGTGACATTTCCCTGAAGGGACAGACACAGGAATGAAGTGAATCACATGCCGGCCAGTCAAGTGTTCCGGAGCAGTAGTGCTGGGCTAGCAGGACTCCGGTGAACAAGGCTGTAGCGGACTACTATGGCTCATGGAAGCACATGACTACATTTCCCCATAAGAGAGACTACCAAGGATAAACAACTAGGTTGTCGGATCCCTCACATACCAAGCATTTCAATCATACACACAATATGCTCGATATGTGTAAATACAACATGGCATCACAACAAAACTCTACGAATCCAAGTATTTATTCAATAGGCTCCGAGGAGCGAGATATTACAAACATGGGTCTCAGGACCCAACATTCAGAGCATACAAATCAAAGCACATGCGAAAGCTTAACATGTCTGAGTACAGACATCTATAAATGAAAAAGGCTTAGAAGCCTGACTATCTACCAGATCTTGCCGAGGGCACAAGATCGTAGCTGAGGTAACAAGCTAAACGTCGAAGTCCACGTGGAAATACTAGCGAGACTGAAGTCTCTCTGCAAAAACATAAATTAAGCAAACGTGAGTACAAATGTACTCAGCAAGACTTACATCGGAACTAACTACATATCCATCGGTATCAACAAGGCGTGGGGTGGTGGAGTTTAATTGTAGCAAGCCAGCTTTGACTCAGTGGCTAACCTAAACTACGACTGCAAGCAACTCTTTTGAGGTGGCGCACACGAGTCCACATATTCACCATTCAATACACCACTATGGATCTGCTCCCGTCTCCCTACGAGAAGGCCATCCATAGTACTCACACTTATCTTGCGTGTTTTAGAGTATCCACTTCAAGTTATCTATGAACTGTACAGGCAACCCAGAAGTCCTTTACCGTGGACGCGGCTATTCGAATAGATCATTTATAACCCTGCAGGGGTGTACTTCTTCACACACGCTCTCGCCATTTACCACCATGTACATGTCGTGTATCTCGGCAACCTTCAAGTGGAAGCCTGGCGAGGGAGTCGGCCACGACCTAACTGACCACACAAGTCTCTAGTCCAGGTTTATCGCCTATTCGGGTTCCATCCGCGAGGAGATCCGGCCGGAGTTTCGCTCACAGCCCCAAACGATGTGTGCAGGGTTCCCGAGACACCAAACGGGCACTATAACGCCCTCGATGCGGCTATATCTCCCACGTGTCGAAGCACGACTTAAAGGCATAACTGCATTGAAAGCAATGTCGCAAGTGAGGTAATCTTCACACAACCCATGTAATACATAAGGAAAAGAGATACATAGTTGTCTTACAATCACCACTTCACACAATTACAAGAATAGAGCATTACAACAACCAAATACAATCAAGGTCCGACTATGGAACCAAAATAAAAGAAGAACCCCAAATGCGACAAGGTCCCCGAACGACCCCAACTTGGCTCCACTACTGATCAACTAGAACGAAACAACACAAAGGACAAGATCTTCATCGAGCTCCTCCTTGAGCTTGGTTACATCACCTGCACGGTCTCATCGGCACCTGCAAGCTGGTTTTGGAAGTATCTGTGAGTCACGGGGACTCAGCAATCTCGCACCCTCGCGATCAAGACTATTTAAGCTTATGGGGAAGGTAAAGATATGATGTGGAGCTGCAGCAAGCGACTAGCATATATGGTGGCTAACCTATTCGCAAAAGAGAGCGAGAAGAGAAGGCAAAAGCATGGTCGAACAACTATGATCAAGAAGTGATCCTAGAACAACCTACGTCAAGCATAACTCCAACACCGTTTTCACTTCCCGGACTCCGTCCGAAAGAGACCATCACGGTTACACACACGGTTGATGTATTTTAATTAAGGTCAACTTCAGGTTTTTTATAACCGGAAGTTAACAAATCCATAACCACGGGCACGGCTTTCGAAAGATCAAATCCCAGCAGGGGTGTCCCAACTTAGCCCATCACAAGCTCTCACGGTCAACGAAGGATAAACCTTCTCCTGAGACATTCCGATCAGACTCGGCATCCCGGTTCTACAAGACAACTTCGACAAAGATAAAACAAATCCAGCAACACCGACCGAATGTGCCGACAAATCCTAATAGGAGCTGCACATATCTCGTTCTCAGGGCACACCGGATTGTCCAAACTTCCGGTAGGCCAGCCCAGAGTTACCCCTGGTGGCCACCGGCGGCTGACAGGTTGGACCAACACTTAGAGGAGCACTTCCCCGGGGGGGGGGGGTAAATTAATGATGACCCTCAGGAGCACGACTCCCAAGGGAAAAGAAAAGGCTAGGTGGCGAATGGTAAAACCAATGTTGGGCATTGATGGAAGAGTTTTGTTCAAGGCGAACTGTCAAGGGGTTCCCATTACACCCAACCGCGTAAGGAACGCAAAATCCGGGAACATAACACCGATATGATGGAAAATAGGGCGGCAAGAGTGGAACAAAACACCATGCATAAGGCCGAGCTTTCCACCCTTTACCAAGTATATAGATGCATTAATTAAATAAGATATATTGTGATATCCCAACAAGTAAATATGTTCCAACAAGGAACAAAATTTCCATGTTCCAACAACGAACAAACTTCAATCTTCACCTACAACTAACAACGCTATAAGAGGGGCTAAGCAAAGCGGTAACATAGCCAAGCAACGGTTTGCTAGGACAAGGTGGGTTAGAGGCTTGGTTCAACAATATGGGAGGCATGATAAGCAAGTGGTAGGTATCGCAGCATAGGCATAGCAAAAGAGCGAGCAACTAGCAAGCAAAGATAGAAGTGATTTCGAGGGTATGGTCATCTTGCCTGAAATCCCGCAAGGAAGAAGAACGAGTCCATGAAGAAGACAAACGGACGTAGTCGAACGGATCCTCACAAACGCGACGTTATCGGAACCAACCCGAAGAAGCAACACCGGAAAGGAGCAAACAACATAGTAAACAACCAACACATGACCATGGCAAGATGCACAACCAAGTATGATGCATGTCCGGTTTAATGAAGCATGGCATGGCAAAGTGCACAACAATTCTACAAATTAAGTGGAGCTCACTATGCAACGAGTTGCATATTGACGAAACACCACAACAAGTTATTTAGTTCGATCTCATTTATGTACCCATCAATATTAAATGTTGTTAAACATGGCAAGAGGTGGAGCATAGGAAAACTACCTATCTAGGCAAGTATAAATGAGGCCGGAACAACAACCAACAAGTCCGGAAACTCCTCATGTGCATATATTAGGTTTGGTACTGTTCTTCCCTAAACCATATTTTATAGTTGTTAAACATGCAAAGTAGGGCTACCATGATAAACTATGCATTTTTCTACCCCATTTACATATAAAGATTATTTAAAACCGAGCTACGGTTATTTAGTTATGAATTAAATCATTTTAACATGGCAATATGGTAAATAAATGCAAACAGTAGTTTAAACATTTTAAACATGGTTAAAAGATGGATATTATGAAACTAGACACAATTCTAAGAATTTTTCATATATAAATTGTTTTAAACCGATGCACGGTTTGTGAATTAATGATGCATGAACAAAGAGGGTTTTTCTGCAAAACTGGAAGTATCTCGATAATGTCTAAATTCGCAGGCAAGGAAAAAACACATCACGGGCCGAAACTACTGGGCGCAGGACATCAGCAGTAGCAGAATCGGGCCAAGCCCAAGTAGGAACAGAGGAGGGGCGTTGGGGATCTGCTCACCATGGGCCAAGGCCTGGGCGGTGGAGAGGGAGGCCGGCAGGGGGCGACGCTGGGCCTTGGAGGTCGTGGTCAACGAGCGGCTCTACCAAGCGAGCTGCTGCTGCTCGTTACTGAAGAATGAGGAACACAAGCAGTAGCAGTTTCATGGCGATGCAGAAAACGGGCAGAGGCGTGATGCAGAGGCAGAGGCGTGATGCAGAGGTAAGGGACCAGCGGGCGCGGCGGATCTGGGCAGTCCGAGGGTCGGGGAAGCGGTTCCCGGCGACGAGGAACTCCGGTGGTGGCACTGCTCGATGGAGCGAAGCAGGCAGCAGCGGGATCATGCGGGCGAAGCAGAGGACGGCGTCGAGCTCGTTCCCGAGCAGAGGACGACGGCGGTCTCGGCATGAGCTCCCAGCGACGAGGTGTGATGCAGGGGAGGCAGATGAGGCGGCGTGGAAGGCCGGGACTGCAAGGGCGCGAAGACGACAACAACAACGCGGTCGGCGAGCAGGGGAGGCCATGGCATGGTGCTTGCCTCCTGCAGTTTCCTGAAGAGGACAGAGAGTAGATGAGAGAGGGAACCAGAGGAAGGAGAGAAAGGGAACTAGGGCGGCGCTCAACTGAGACAGCGACGGTGGAGATGCTCGGGACCCTCCTGGTCTAGATCGAGCGAGGCAGGAGGACTCGGGCTACAGCCATGGCGCGTGAAGCACCTGTAGGGAAAAGACAGGGAGAGAGATGGCGTGAGTGAGAGAGAGAGAGACAGGGGAAAAAGGAGGATGGAAAGGAAAACAGAGGCGACGGTCCTGCTGGTTGCCGGTGAGGAGCGGCTCGGGAGGCCTCGGGCATGAGGAGCAGGGCTGGCTCCCTAGTTGGTGGGAAGGATCGATGGCGAGAAGTGGCTGGCGCTGGTTGACTCCGGTTGAATCGGGAGGAAATCCAAAGGAGGAAGGAGGTTGGTCAGGTGGTATGGATCGGGCAAGATCCCGAGGCTGGAGGAGACAGTGGGCGGCGACGGCGGCGAGGATGATTTGAGGGATTGGACAGCTAGGTCTAGGTTAGGCTGTTTATATAGCAAGTAGGTAAATAGGAGGGAGTTTTTGGATCATCCGATCAAAATCGGACGGACCGAGATAAATAGGTTAGGTAGCCCAAATAATAAACCGAAGATATTTTAAATATGTTTGGTGATGATCCGGACCCGACGGTAACGACGGAGCGGGTCGGGTTCGGAGAAGTTTCGGACACGCACGTGAGGGGTTTGAGTATTGTGTAGAGAGGGTCAAAAAGTCGAGCAACAAACGAATGGTCGGTCTTGAGCAAGGTCAACAGAGACAAGGAAGAAGCGGCAACTATCAACGGGTGCAAGTGTGGTTGGGCTCACAACGGACAACGGAGAGAACTCAGAGAACCCGGACGAATGCAAGTTTCGAAAACATGCAGATGCAATGCGGATGATGCCATGGCAATATGCAACACGCAAGCGAAAGACAAGGCAACAACAACGAATAACTGGAAGACACCTGGCGCATCGGTCTCGGGGCGTTACAACACTCCACCACTACAAGAGGATCTTGTCTCGAGATCTAGGATGGCACCGGAGGGAAAATGGAAGAGAAAGAGAAGAGGTAGAAATAAGTTGCTTCTTTGACCAACGAGTGAAAACATGAACCTTGAAAAGGTTAAGCCATTTCGAGAAAAGAATACAACGGAGATGACGAAGTTGAAAACACTCCGTTAGAAAAGAGGGACAATGAAGAACAAATTCGGGCAGCACTCCAGTTGAAAAGTGATGGAAGACTTGATAAAGTGAAAAGAACTTGAGCAACAGGGCAGAACACTCCAGTTAAATGGATAAGCAAGAAAAGAACAATGTCCTGACAAGAACAAGAAGAAGGGTTGAAGAGAGCAACAGCACAATGCCTCCAGAAGAGAGAAATAGAAGATAGATCATTGAGATAAAAGAATGTAGAAGAAAATGACAACTTCTGCCACAAAAGAGCTTGAAAAGGCATCCTTAGCAGAAGGTTCAAACGGAGTTGTTGGAAAAAACAACAACGTAAAGGATAAACTTGATATAGACTTATAGAAGACATCTCAAAATTATGAGGTGACAACTTGCCACTCACGGAAAAGATTTGATTGGATTGATATTAACAAGGAGACGAGAAAATATTTCACCGGGTGGATAAGTGAAGAACTTGGATCATTTATAAGCACCATAATTAGCAACAATCCTTAGGGAAAGTTTTATGTGAAATATAACCCAAGATAACTCCAACGAAGAGGTTGATGGATTTAAAATATCTCATTTTGATAACTTGTGAATCATGAAACATGAACTCAAATTATCCAGAATGACATAATACCACCTCCAAAGATGCGGTAGAAAGAAATTGCACTCCGGATTGCAAGAAGAAGAATGCTTGAACTCCCTAGAAATGAATCTCGATGAAAGCTTCAAGAAGGAATCAAATCCTTGATGAACCATCATGTAGAACCTCCATGAAGAACTCCGGTAAACAAAAAGAATAACGAAAATAAAGAGAAGTTGGAAACACAAGGTGAAACCTTGTAATGATTTAGATGGATCTCCATGATAACTATAGGTTGGAACTCCGGGAAAGAAAGACGAGCACTTGAAACCAAGAATTTAATCATCGTAAACAAACTCCGGAAGAAAAGATTAACATATGGATGAAACAAGAATAAGAATTACATTATGCTTAACCTTCACCAATTAAATTGATGACCAACAATGGATTTGGCACACTATTTATTCTCGTTGAAAAATGATTAAGAGAGATATCGATAACTTGATAAAGTCTTCAACGAACCACCGGTAGGATTGAAACAACGAATGAATTGATATGATAAACAAAGAAGCGAAATCTTGAACGAACCACTGTAAGAATTGAAAATGAACGAAGATAACATAAAGAAACACCGGGAAGAATTAGCAAATGAACGAAGATACATGAGAGAGTTTAGATACAAAAGAACGAAGAGACCATGAACTGATTAGAGGATATTTGAATGATGCACCGGTAAGATTTAGAGAAAGAGAGCTGAAAGCTGAGAATGAATACTTCTGAGGTGGTGGCCTTCGGAGAAACAAACTGAAAAGACTCTTGAATTGCTCCGGATGGATGAAAATAATTCTCACAATTGAAAACAATTATGAGAGGATGGTATCAAGCTAAAGCCACGAATCTCTGAGAGAACGGATAAGATATGGAGGAAAAATTCTTCTTCGGTCTTCAAATTTGAGAATGATGACGAGAAACACCACCATTAGTTGTTGAGGCACTCCGGAATAGAAATTAGAAAGGTTGAACCAACGATGAAAAGAAAAGAAAGATCTTGGAGAAAAGCATTTGACTGATGATAATTCGTTCTTACGTCAAACTTTAGAAAAGAATTTGAGAAGCTCCGGAAAAATAAGAAGAGTCAGGTAAGATCCTGGGAAAAGACCTGTGGGTTAGGGCCCACTGAAATGAAGCACCGTTGAAATGATTTAAAAGATAGGTTTCACCGGTTGAATTAAATGGCTTGAATGAGATAACAATCTCGAAAGAGCTTGAATGAATGCGGAGTGGAAACATGAGCCTTCGAGATATCTTCAGCACACCCGAACAAATGAAGAGGTGCACCGGCATGGAAAAATGTTTGAAACGAGGAAAGGATATGGTCAACACCAAAACTTGAATTCGACCCACCGGAGAAGAAAAAGAACGGATAATGATGAACTAGAAGCTCCGTTAGAATCTTCATGAGAAACACCGGGTAAGAACATTGAAAGGAAAGAAAGAAGAGAAAATGATACTTGATTAAGACATCCGAGTCCTCGAAGAAAGAGGGTGGGAGGGTGGGAAAAACAAAGACAACTTGGGATGGATGAAACGAACAACGTTGAGAAAGCTGAGATTGAATCTTGCGGATGTTGAAAATGAACGGATCCGCTTGAAGAGAACACACCAGTTGAACAGGATTTACATGACAATATCGATTATCAAGAAGGATTAGTATACACATAGGAATATGAGAACACCACTTAGGAAAGGTATGGAATCAACATTTGACTTCGAAGGAACTCGAATACCACAATCCAAAACAAAACAAAGGATTGGCTTGCGGAATAAGCCGGAACAAACATATGATAGAGATTTCGTCCGAAGTTTTCATGGTGGGGCCTACACGGGCTCGATCGTACATCACCATCATGTACAAGGCAGTGCACATGACATATGAAGCGTCCCCGAGTCGGCATAGCCAAGGACTCTTTAAGACACAACGAGACCACTGTAAAACCAACCGTGAATAGGCGGACCACTAGACGTCGAACCCCAATTTCATATCATACATCTGACGGAAAGATATCCTAGGAGCTACTTGAATTCCCACTTATAAACTCCTGAAATTTTCCGGTTATGCAATCAGGTGTTGGGGATACAGGGGAAGCATAATATCTCACCCAAAACTAGCAAATCCTACATCCAGTTGTATCCATCCTTCAACACATAACCAAGAAACCTTCAGAAATCATCTACCTCAACCTTCAAAAAGCATCCGTTATACGAGTTATGGTAATACTCCCGAACTCCTGACCTAGTACTGGGTGGCGTCGAGGTTATCTCACCAACAACTGCATAAAAGAGATTTTCGATGTCGGCGAAACTAAACTCAGGTATTCCAGAACTGCGACGATAAAATTGTGACGACAACACCTCGGAGCTCAACTCCCAGGGACACTGCCACAACCCCTAAATGACAGGAGGCACCAAGAACAATGTTCTCATCACAAATCGATCGGAACGATTCCAAGATACCCGCGTGATCCTAAATTTTTTTTAGTGAAATCTGAGAAGAGAAGAGACAAAACTCTACGCCAGGATGCCTTACCAGAGCGATGAAGGGACTGGCGAGTAAAAAGAATTCCTAAACTCTTCGATATATAATTCCTAAATGACTCAAAACATTTTTCTAGACTAAACTCGTCAGCTAAATTGGATCAAGAAGTGGGGGCTCCTAACGTCGGAGAAGGCTCTGATTACCAACTTATAACGCCCTCGATGTGGCTATATCTCCCACGTGTCGAAGCACGACTTAGAGGCATAACCGCATTGAAAGCAATGTCGCAAGTGAGGTAATCTTCACACAACCCATGTAATACATAAGGAAAAGAGATACATAGTTGGCTTACAATCGCCACTTCACACAATTACAAGAATAGAGCATTACAACAACCAAATACAATCAAGGTCCGACTACGGAACCAAAATAAAAGAAGAACCCCAAATGCGACAAGGTCCCCGAACGACCCCAACTGGGCTCCTCTACTGATCAACTAGAATGAAACAACACAAAGGACAAGATCTTCATCGAGCTCCTCGTTGAGCTTGGTTACGTCACCTGCATGGTCTCATCGGCACCTGCAAGCTGGTTTTGGAAGTATCTGTGAGTCACGGGGACTCAGCAATCTCGCACCCTCGCGATCAAGACTATTTAAGCTTATGGGTAAGGTAAAGATATGATGTGGAGCTGCAGCAAGCGACTAGCATATATGGTGGCTAACCTATTCGCAAAAGAGAGACAAAAGAGAAGGCAAAAGCACGGTCGAACAACTATGATCAAGAAGTGATCCTAGAACAACCTACTTCAAGCATAACTCCAACACCGTGTTCACTTCCCGGACTCCGCCGGAAAGAGACCATCACGGTTACACACGCGGTTGATGTATTTTAATTAAGGTCAACTTCAAGTTTTTTACAACCGGACGTTAACAAATTCCCATCTGCCCATAACCGCGGGCACGGCTTTCGAAAGTTCAAATCCCAGCAAGGGTGTCCCAACTTAGCCCATCACAAGCTCTCACGGTCAACGAAGGATAAACCTTCTCCCAAGACATTCCGATCAGACTCGGCATCCCAGTTCTACAAGACAACTTCGACAAAGATAAAACAAATCCAGCAACACCGCCCGAATGTGCCGACAAATCCTGATAGGAGTTGCACATATCTCATTCTCGGGGCACACCGGATTGTCCAAACTTCCAGTAGTCCAGCCCAGAGTTGCCCCTGGTGGCCACCGACGGCTGACAGGTTGGACCAACACTCAGAGGAGCACTGGCCCGGGGTGGTTTAAATAAGATGACCCTTGGGCTCCGGAAACCCAAGGAAAAAAGAGGCTAGGTGGCAAGTGGTAAAACCAAGGTTGGGCATTGCTGGAGGAGTTTTATTCAAGGCGAACTGTCAAGGGGTTCCCATTACACCCAACCGCGTAAGGAACGCAAAATCCGGGAACATAACACCGATATGACGGAAACTAGGGCGGCAAGAGTGGAACAAAACACCATGCATAAGGCCGAGCCTTCCACCCTTTACCAAGTATATAGATGCATTAATTAAATAAGATATATTGTGATATCCCAACAAGTAAATATGTTCCAACAAGGAACAAAATCTCCATGTTCCAACAAGGAACGAACTTCAATCTTCACCTGCAACTAACAGCGCTATAAGAGGGGCTGAGCAAAGCGGTAACATAGCCAAGCAACGGTTTTCTATGACAAGGTGGGTTAGAGGCTTCGTTCAACAATATGGGAGGCATGATAAGCAAGTGGTAGGTATCGCAGCATAGGCATAGCAAAAGATCGAGCAACTAGCAAGCAAAGATAGAAGTGATATCGAGGGTATGGTCATCTTGCCTGAAATCCTGCAAGGAAGAAGAACGAGTCCATGAAGAAGACAAACGGACGTAGTCGACCGGATCCTCACAAACGCGACGTTATCGGAACCAACCCGAAGAAGCAGCAACGGAAAGGAGCAAACAACATAGTAAACAACCAACACATGACCATGGCAAGATGCACAACCAAGTATGATGCATGTCCGGTTTAATGAAGCATGGCATGGCAAAGTACACAAGCAATTCTACAAATTAAGTGGAGCTCACTATGCAACGAGTTGCATATTGACGAAACACCACAACAAGTTATTTAGTTCGATCTCGTTTATGTACCCATCAATATTAAATGTTGTTAAACATGGCAAGAGGTGGAGCATAGGAAAACTACCTATCTAGGCAAGTTTAAATGAGGCCGGAACAACAACCAACAAGTCCGGAAACTCCTCATGTGCATATATTAGGTTTGGTACTGTTCTGCCCTAAACCATATTTTATAGTTGTTAAACATGCAAAGTAGGGCTACCATGGTAAACTATGCATTTTTCTACCCCATTTACATATAAAGATTATTTAAAACCGAGCTACGGTTATTTAGTTATGAATTAAATCATTTTAACATGGCAATATGGCAAATAAATGCAAACAGTAGTTTAAACATTTTAAACATGGTTAAAAGTTGGATATTATGAAACTAAACACAATTCTAAGCATTTTTCATATATAAATTGTTTTAAACCGATGCACGGTTTGTGAATTAATGATGCATGAACAAAGAGGGTTCTTTTGCAAAACTGGCAGTCTCTGGATAATGTCTAAATTCGTAGGCAAGGAAAAAACACATCACGGGCCGAAACTACTGGGCGCAGGACATCAGCAGTAGCAGAATCGGGCCAAGCCCAACTAGGAACAGAGGAGGGGCATTGGGGATCTGCTCACCATGGGCCAAGGCCCGGCCGGTGGAGAGGGAGGCCAGCAGGGGGTGACGCTGGGCCTTGGAGGTCGCAGTCAACGAGCGGCTCTACCGATCGAAGAACACAAGCAGTAGCAGTTTCATGGCGATGCAGAAAACGGGCAGAGGCACGATGCAGAGGCAGGGGACCAGCGGGCGTGGCGGATCTGGGCAGTCCGAGGGTCAGGGAAGCGGTTCTCGGCGACGAGGAACTCCGGCAGTGGCACTGCTCGATGGAGCGAAGCAGTCAGCAGCGGGATCGTGCGGGCAAAGCAGAGGACGGCGTCGAGCTCGTTCCCAAGAAGAGGACGACGGCGGTCTCGGCGCAAGCTCCCGGCGACGAGGTGTGATGCAGGGGAGGCAGACGAGGCGGCGGGGAAGGCCGGGACTGCAAGGGTGCGAAGACGACGACAACAACGCGGTCGGCGAGCAGGGGAGGCCATGGCGTGGTGCTTGCCTCCTACAGTTTCTTGAAGAGGACAGAGAGAAGATGAGAGAGGGAACCAGAGGAAGGAGAGAAAGGGAACCAGGGCGGCGCTCAACTGAGACGGCAACGGTGGAGATGCTCGGGACCCTCCTGGTCCAGATCCAGCGAGGCAGGAGGACTCAGGCCGCAGCCATGGTGCGGGAAGCACCTGTAGGGAAAAGACAGGGAGAAAGATGGCGTGAGCGAGAGAGAGAGAGACAGGGGAAAAAGGAGGATGGAAAGGAAAACAGAGGCGACGGTCCTGCTGGTTGCCGGCGAGGAGCGGCTCGGGAGGCCTCGGGCACGAGGAGCGGGGCTGGCTCTCTGGTTGGTGGGAAGAATTGATGGCGAGAAGTGGCTGGCGCTGGTTGACTCCTGTTGAATCGGGAGGAAATCCTAAGGAGGAAGGAGGTTGGTCAGGTGGTTCGAATGGATCGGGCAAGATCGTGAGGCTGGAGGAGACAATGGGCGGCGACGGCGGCGGGGAGGATTTGAGGGATTGGACAGCTAGGTCTAGGTTAGGTTGTTTATATAGCAAGTAGGTAAATAGGAGGGAGTTT
Organism: Triticum urartu; assembly: GCF_003073215.2. NCBI lineage: Eukaryota > Viridiplantae > Streptophyta > Magnoliopsida > Poales > Poaceae > Triticum > Triticum urartu. Next base: position 350,911,096 of record NC_053028.1, read on the forward strand.
TTGGATCATCCGATCAAAATTGGACGGTCCGAGATAAATAGGTTAGGTAGCCCAAATAATAAACCGAAGATATTTTAAAGATGTTTGGTGATGATCCGGACCCGGTGGTAACGACTGAGCGGGTCGGGTTCGGAGAAGTTTCGGACACGCACGTGAGGGGATTGAGTATTGTGTAGAGAGGGTCAAACGGTCGGGCAACAAACGAATGGTCGGTCTTGAGCAAGGTCAACAGATACGAGGAAGAAGCGGCAACTATCAACGGGTGCAAGTGTGGTTGGGCTCAGAACGGACAACTGAGAGAACTCGGAGAACCCGGACGAATGCAAGTATCGAAAACATGCGGATGCAATGCGGATGATGCCATGGCAATATGCAACACGCAAGCGAAAGACAAGGCAACAACAACAAATAACTGGAAGACACCTGGCGCATCAGTCTCGGGGCATTACAGGCGCCCGGTACACCGTGCCACGGTGTATCTACCGCATCATAGCCCACCCTAGGGTCAGCGCTACGCACGACCGCCAACACATATCCTACAAACACCAGAAACTAGTTGCAACTCCTGGACAGAGGACAAGGGCAGTTAATAAGTCGAGAGGGTCCATTGGTTTCGGGCCCAATGCGTGGTAGTAGCTGTTCATGGATCACAAACACAGAACTCAGTTCCTAAGAACGGTTTCAATGAGACAACCCACCATGCACTCCTACATGGCCTCTCACCACTACCTTTACCAAATCGTGTTCACACACTTAGCTCACACAGTAGGACATGTTCATCACTATTCCAATTCATCCCCGATGAATCAGACCCGACTCAACTCTAAGCAGTAGCAGGCATGACAAACAAGCATGAATGAGTAGGCACATCAGGGCTCAAACAACTCCTACTCATGCTAGTGGGTTTCATCTATTTACTGAGGCAATGGCAGGTCATGTAGAGGATAAGGGGTTCAACTACTGCAGCAAGTAACAGATGAATCGTTGTTGTCCTAATGCAGTAAAAGAGAGCAGGAGCGAGAGAGTGGGATTGTATCAGAATGAACAAGGGGGTTTTGCTTGCCTGGCACTTTTGAAGATAGCATTGAGTCTTCATCAGTGTCAACGATCACAACGTCGGAACATCGTCTACCGAGAGGGGACAAATACCAGCAACAGAGAAAGAATACAATCAATGCAATGCCACAATATGATGCATGATCATGACATGGCAATATGTTGTGATTTGAGCTAATGCATCTAGCAATGATTTAAATGAAGTTGGTTTGAATACATGATTTAAATTCCAACTCCATATATGATTATTTAAATGCCCTTTATTTGTTTTGTCTAAAACAGAGGACAAACATTGTTCAAACATGCATGAAAATGGTACAGATGGATTCCTTGAATTTTTCTGATAATTTTTCATATATAATTTATTTCATTCTGAGCTATAGTTGATTTTGTATGAATTTTTGAAGTTTTAAACATTTTCTGGAATTTTTTGAATTATTAAATCATTTCTGATTTATTTAAAATTCCAAAACATAAATACCGCGTCAGCCTGACATCATCATGACATCAGCAGGTCAACGGGGCACCGTCAAGGTCAAACCTGACGTGTGGGGTCCACACGTCAGTGACTACCTAACTAACCTAAGTTTAATTAGAGCTTGGGCCCGCATGTCAGTGTCTAATCTACTTAACTAAGTTAATTAACACTAACTAAACCTAACACTAATTAAATAGGGGCCTGGGCCCACACATCGGTGGGTCAGGGGAAAGTCAAACCCTGGTCAAAATGGGGTCAACCCCGCCGGAGTTGACCTGTGGCTTGTCGCCGGCGACCTCACAGAGCGGCGGAGGCGCTCGAAATTCGCCGTCCGGCATCCTCTCGACCCGCGGTTTGGCTCTATGGGCTGCTGGGTATGCGCCGCGTCTAGGGAAATGCACGAGAGGGGGCGGGGTGGTCGGAGTCGACGGCACCGACGAGCAGAGCGGCGCTGGAGTTCGGACGTCGACGGATTCGACGCCGTAGGGCATGGCAGGAGCAACATATGGCCGCTACGGCCCCGTGGTGATGCGCTGAGCACAATGATGCGCTCGGTTTCGAGCTCAGGTGGACATGTCCTCGGTAGCGAGGAGCTCAGGTGGTGGCGCGTGCGGCCGAGCGCGGTGTGGCAGCTACGGCATGCAGCAGAGCAAATAGGGAGGGGGAGAAGGAGCAGGAGCTCACGGCGAGTGCAGAGGGCGTCGAAACGGGCTCGTGGAAGGATTGGAGTTGGCGGGGCAGCAAAGTCGATCTCGCCATCGGGAGGTTGAAGACAAGCCCGGTGAGGACGTTCGGGGCTTCTGGCGGGGCGTGGCTCGGTGAGGGGGTCGAGGACGAAGTGGCGGAGCTTCTGGGCTACTCGGGAGGACGAGTTAGAAGCGTTGGCCATGGTGGTGCTCGGGCACGAGAGGGAGACAGGACCAGAGGAGGGGAGAAGCACACAAGAGAGGTCGAGTGGGTTCGGGCGTCTCCGTGGCATCGTCTGGGCGTGTCGGGGCAGCGGCAGGAAGCAGGACATGGCTCGGCGCGTGGTCGCGCGCGTCGGACACACGCCCTCCTGCCTACTGGCAGGAGGTTGAAGATGGTGCAGTGGCTGGCTGGGCCTAGCACAGTAGTGGGCCGATAGGTAGGCTGTCAGGTAAGTGGCCCAAGTGAGGTTTCTGTCTTTTCATAATTTCTGTTCTGTTTTCTATTTCGTTTTTTGGTGTTCTGATTTAGTTCAGGCACTAAACTATATTTTTTAGCTTCTGAAAATAATCATGTGGCTATGTATAATATATTCAGAGCCACCCACCAATTTTCAGAATTATTGGATTAGTAAAATAATTATTATGAATATAATCCAATTCAAATACTATAGGATTTAACTCAAAGCCCCAAGATAAATACTTTTGAACCTCCAAAAATATTGGTTTGAATTTTATTCTTGCCGATATTTTTCAAAGCTGGAAAGGAACATTTCCTTGGAAACATTTGAAGAAATTTTTAATGTTGATCGCTTTTTGAAATGATTTCTGAGGCTCTCCAATTCCCCAATTCAAATTTAAAATAAATTTAGACATGATGCATGGATTCAAGAAAAATCAAGCAAGGGCTGATCTAGGGCTGTCACACCAAAATCTAGGCTGTTACAATCTTGTGGCTCGCATGCTCGCCCTAGCCGCACCTCGCTTGCAGCTTCCTCATCAGCTAGTAGCATGTTTGAACTAGTACCTCCCAATTAAGCCCAAGGAGCCGGAAAATCCTGGCGCTACAGGAACCGTGCAATATGGCTCTGTACGTAAAGTGCTAGTACTCTACTACTCTGTAGCTTGTGGCATTGCATGCATGGACTTCACTCAATTATCGGCTCTATAAAAGAAATTCCTCTTGACGTGATTTTTTTGTTTTGAAATAGAGGCAAAAGCTTTGCCTCATCTCATTCATAAAGAAGGAACTACTAACAAAGTTCGATGAGATCCATTACAACTCCACAAATGGAAGCGAAAAGCCTAGTCTCGCTGTATCAAATAACTCAAATGTTCTGCCCCCGCAGTAACCGTCGCTGATAAACAAGCTACTAGTGTGTGCGTGAGAGGAGCGGCTGAGTAGGCCAGCTACGCGCTTGAATAGAGCACCAAGAGTACCCACTATGCAGGTGTACTTTCCCTACATTGATAGTACATCGATGGTTCTAGAGAACAGTACTACCCTCCACTTCCAACTGTAGCTCCTTGGCCCTGAGATTCAAGAGTTCAAAACTGGTGCACTATACTAGAAGTATATTACATCGCATTACTAGTTGAGAAAGTAGTACTAGTACTGCTACAGTACGAGTACATAGTAAATAATAGCCTCACCCCTTTGCTAAGGAACGATCAAGGAGCTACAGTTGGAAGGGACGCGGCCCTGCGGTTACTACGCTCTTATCTCCTCCTCGCCAGTTCCCCTCCCCCCGAAGAGAAGGCAGTTCATCGCTGCTCCCATGGATTCACCAGGCGGTTCTCCTCCTCGTCGGGGCTGGGAGACCTTGGACAGCGATCCTCTGGGAGAAATCTCACGCCGCTCCGACATCCTCACCGGCGCAAGACTCGGTGCTCCCTGCACCAACTTTTTCAACACGGTGCTTCAACAGGCTTGGGAAAAGGCCATGCTTGTTGGTCTTCCATGCATCCTTGAGGAGAAGGTTCTTCTATGGGACAATCATGCGAACAGTCCACCGCTCACTCGCCATGGTTGCACGTTGACTCCGCTAGAGTTACCGACGTTGAGAGGTAGTCAGATTTTGTCCGATGAGCAGGTCAGTCATGGAGTTTGATCATCTAGTACTTAGTTATTCCATTTCCATCCCGTAATTTCTCCGCTGCCCACCGTCTTATATATAGGTCTTGGTCAGTGCCAACAAAGATTGTCTTGCATACCTCCGACTGGATACCACCATCATTTTGCACAACATCCATAGCAGTGCGGCCGTTCCCGTAGACCCCTTCTCCACCATTGGGATCGGCCTTCCGGACTGGCTGGGCTTGAATACGTATGATGATGCCTACATGAGATTGAAGAAGATAGCAATTGCGGACCCGCCGACAAAGCGACGTGGCTACGATGATTACTATCTCATCGCGGTGTTCGACATAAGGATTGCATCAATGCAAGAGGTAGTAACGACAGAGACTGGCGCATGTTGGCCGTGGCAGATTTGTACCCCTACACGTTTGAAGATGTTGTGTGCCATCTAGGCCGCATCTTCGCGGTGACAAGCCAGGGGACTTGTTTCATTTGGTTACCATCCTAAGGTACGGGAGATTACAAACGGAATGTACAAACCATCATTTGCATCCCTAACGATACTCCATTATTTTGCAGGGACCAGTCATCCCCCGATCAAAATAAGAACGCCGATCTTGGAAGTGCATTTGCATCTGCGATTTGGTCTAACATGGAACCTTGTAGCTGACTTTGGCATATTGGGATCAACTATCTTAGCAGTCGTTACCCATGGTACCACTGATGTGCAACATGGTCACACAATCTACCATGATCGGACCGTCAACATCTACCCAGGTATTCCATTTAGTACTATATATTTTAACCCTCTTGCCTTCTCTTTCATTGTTGTACTACTTACTAGTAGGATTACTTTTTACCTTGGAGGACGCTTATAGCTAGCTAGGCCCTTGAATACTTGAACCCACTAGCTGCCACCATTTTTGTTTTTCCATGTCTTATTATCTCATCCATGTAGCCAAGAGTGGCTATATATAATAAGCCAGTTATTTTACTTCCTATATACCGGAGTAGTGCTATTTGCTGCACAGTATTACTGACCGCCATATTTGAGCACAACATTATTATGCATGGACCTTGACTATGTACGTCGCCATGTGTCCAGATCTGAGATGCCGCATGTACCAGATGAATGGCACCGAGTTCGACCCCCGTGATGCTACATGGGTGCCGAGGAACACTCTTGGAGAGTACTCACTTTTCATTGGGGACAGCTACCCCATTGTGAAGAGAACACTACTGCAGGATGGTCCAAACGCGACACTACAATCCGCGACCCTTCGATGAAACTGTGTGCGATGCCATAATCGCAAAAGGTGCAAAACTTTTGTGATGGCAGAGCTATCAAACACGGTTCAGATTTTAGATGTGTGTGCGATGCAGGGCATACGGTTCAGCTCAATGAACTGTTTGCGATGAGGAGGAACAAAAGAAACAGGCAGACTGATGAATGTGTGTGCGATATAGAGCATACGGTTCACTTGGATGAACTGTTTGTGATTAGGAAACATAAAAGAAACGGTCAGCCAGATCAAGGTGTGTGTGATACGCGGCAAACAGGTCCGTAATCAGAAATGTGTGCGAAGACCAATAATAACTCAAACGATTGCTGCTAATAAGCCATGTGATTTTCTCTTTCTATGGTAGAATAACATGTATATATATAACTAAAAACATCCAATTACATAAGTGACTATACAGATCATTCGCACACACCTCAATAAACAATTGCATGCATTCTAAAGTAGGAGAGATGATCATCTAGTCATCTACTTCTTGTGACGCTCCCGCCACTACTATGTGGCTCGATCCCTCGTCTGGGTCAGGAAGAAGAAAGTTCCTCATGTCAACGATCCGCATGTACATCTCGTAGCTCGTGTACGTATCCGTGGCCGCGTACTTGACATGTTGTTCATCCAGTCTCTTATGCCACACAATGTGCCAGACGTTCCTGTCCTTATTGCTCTCATTCTTCATCTTCATGTAGTGGGGGTCGATGATGGCCAAGGCGAGGCCAACCAGGGAGTTCAGTTTGTTTTTGTCGCTGCCCCAGACCTTGTAGTGGCTTTGGATGTTGACAAGATTCAGGAATTTCAAGGCCGAAACCTTGAGCGCTTTTAGATCGTTGGTGGTGTCTACCGTAGCGAAACTATAGTCGGAGCTGTTGATAAACCTAGAGAAACACTCGCAAGGCCATGTGGCAAGGTGGTAGTGGTAGATGAGGATGTCTTGTCGCACGCACAACTGGGCGACGACAACCTTCTGATCGTGCCTGGCACAACAGCTGGTGTACTCGAGGTCGAAGCCGACCACTCGGTTCTTGTCCTCGGCAAGGAACTGCTCCATAGTTTGGATGGAGCTCTCCACTGAGACCAGATCGTTCTTGTACACCACCGAGAGGGCCTCCCCCCTCATGTGGGTGTCCACTACGTGATGCATGGTGAACTGCCCGCCATTGTCATCGTCGGCCGCTCGGAGCGCCATTGGAGCCACGGGGAGCGCCATTGGAAAGATGTCCTCTCTGTATGTGTCCTCATGGGTGTGCTTATTGTGTCATGTGAGACGAGAGATGAAGGTAAATGGCCGCAAGAATAAAAGGGGGCCGGGCGGCGTGGATTCTCGGCGCGTCCGCATGGCAGTTTTTCCAGCGGGTAACTGCATCGTCGCACTGCACCCGGTGCAACCGCTTGCACACGAACGTGCGTGATCTTGCGCCGGCCCCAAACACTGGCAGCGCGCATGGAGGGATGAGGGCAAAGCACCGGAGGGACGCGAGAGTAGAGCGCGCACGGCGGGACGCGTGCAGAGCGCGCCGCGGCCGCGTGAACCGCAAGCAACCACATGCATAGAGCAGTTGAACATGCAGGAAATGGTCGCCTACAAGCCGGCCGACAGTTGCGTCGCTGCATAGAGATCAGCCGTGTGCTACCACCTCCGTCTAGTCTATAGTCTCCTTTATATTCTATGCCATACTTTTCCCTCAAATTTAACCAACAACATGTTAATGCGTGTTCTAAAAATTATATAATTGGAAACTATATTCAAATACAAATCCAACTATATAATTTTGGTGACATGCATTCGTATTTTATTAGTTAAATCATACTTATAAACCAGGTTGGTGGTATAGTAGGTAATTAAATCACAAACGTTTTTTTCTTAATTGTATGTGTACGTGGCCTTTCCTTCTCCTCTCGCACGTCTTGTCACCCTGCTGCCACCGATGACTTACAACGCAAGCTTGCGCAGTGCGCGGGGGCGTTCTTTTGGCCAAACGGTGGTGCCAATGAACTGTCGGTGAGCCCTTTCCTGTGCAACCTCGTAGGTTCCCGCGCAAGCTTCCCGCTCGACTAGGTGAAATCCCCCAAAATCCCAATGCTTACCGGCCTGCTATATAAACCCTCACGGCCGGCGAGTCCTACGTCGCATTTTCCCCTCCCTCCCTGTAGCTTATCTCGTCCGCTTCTCCCACAATCGCCAATGGCACCGGTCCGTCGTCGTCACTTAGCCACTCTACCATCATCAGAGGACAGCTCCAGCTGGGAGGCTACACCACGGCGGCAGCGCAGTCCCCGATGTAGTGTAGTGCGCGTGGCGTCCCTGTTGGGTGTGCGCGGAACACCCACCACATGCTCCACTGCCGGTGCCCGTCGGCAGCTGTTGCCGGCCGCCGTTGCCGCCACACCACCTTCGAAAGCCAGGGCCATCGCACGCTCCACCGCCGTGGCCCGAAGGCGGGAAGTGGTGGTGGTGGCTGCCACCCCGTAACCAGCCGCCAGCCCACCGTCAACCGCCGGAGTCATCACCTGCTCCGCCACCGCCGCCCAAAGGCGAGAGGCAGAGGTGGATGCCTGCACGTTCGTCAGCGACCTTGCGTGCTACACCAAATTCCTGTGGGAGGAGGAGGAGCACCTCGTCGAGCACGCAAAAAGCCTTACCGCCGCTGTGGCCGTGGCAAACGCTGCCTCAGAGGCGAGGAATCAGGAGATCTACGAGAACCACCGCTCTGAGAGGGGTCATCTGGAGCGACAGAGGGCGTTCGAGGTGAGCGTCGCTGAAGCTGCAACAGCGGCAGGCACCGTATTACGGTTGCCCAGCTTGTCGGTAGGATCCTCCTCCTCCGCCTCTTACTGAGCACGCTCGGCAGAGGAGAGGCAGCTAAAAGTAGTACAAAGCCCCTCCGCACTAGTAGTAGTAGTATTTAGGAGCTATTTTGTTCAGTTCATCTGACTATGGATGTGGTGGAATTGTACAACGTACTTAAAATTAGCTGGTATATATAGTTGAACTAGCTATTTCAGTACGTGGTTGGCAACAATTGGGGAAAAGTTTGGTCGGTTCAGCTGTCGAGTTGAACTATTTGTATAAATTAGGAATGACTGCTTAATCTATGAATGAAATCAATGCTTAATTACTGAATTTTAGTTGCAAAAATTAGATACTGCTAGTGATTTTTAGCTTTATATTTTGAAAAATCGCAGTGTTACAAGGATTGACAAATCTTACCAAATTGTTTGTATGTCGTTGCACACGGGTCATCCAAAACAACCGTTTGCGTTGATGGGATGCACAAATCCTGTGCTGCTCTCACTTTGCGTATGGGTGTTCTATCTAAAACGTTTGCGATCAAGCGCAACAGAAATCATGCTTGGCACATTTTCATTTGGCTTCCTGGGGAAGCTGTCGGTTTGCATACGGGTGTTCTAACTAAAATGTTTGTGATCATTGTCTTATATTTAGAAAAGCGAATTAAACTATGGCTTGGGCGCCATTAATGGAGAGGATGCGAGCAAGGCGGGCGGCCATGGAAGTCAAAGAGCTCACTTCCCAGTGAGCCTACGCAGCATACAGCTCACAGGCTTCCCGCTGAGCCTGCGCATTCGAGGACAGCTTGGACACCTCTCGGTTAGCCTGCGCCCCAGACGGCGCTCGCACGCCTCCTGTTCAGTCAAGGTCAAGCAGCTGTCCGCACGGCACCTCCTACAGCCATTAAAACCAAGACACGTGGCATCACGTGAATGGTTAACAGAACACACACTATTTGAATTTTTATACAAACGTTTGAGATATTGAAGTGGCAGCTATTTTTTCAAAATGCCTTTGTTGGCTGTCATTATTCGAGTGTGCCTTCTCTCAAAATCGACACGAAAAATACCACAGCATGTCGGGTGCCATTCCATGATAGCATGCCAAGTTTTATGAATTTCAGACGAGTTTTGGATTTACTAGAATTTAAAAACCAGTCATCTCAATGTTTTGCCGGCAATCAACGGTGCCCTGGTGTTTGAAATTCATTCCCATTTCTTGCATGGGACCTAAGCATGCACCCAAGGACACATATTTGATTTTTCAACCAATTTATATGCACTGGAGCATGTGCATGTAGTTCAAATTTGAATTATGCACATAAATGCATTGAAAATTCAGTTAATGCATAAAAATATCCAAACGAACCCCGAAAATTCACAAAAATTGACACAACACTCATGTTATTCTTTGTTGATACGAGAAAATTTTTGGAAGCAATAAGAGGCAGTGGATATCATTTCGTCCCCAAAGGTGGGACGTTCCTACCGAAACCATGATGCTTGTTGTCAGAAGCATATACCCAAACCTGCCCCAAATGGGACAAAAATTTAACACGGCAAGTTGATGCCGCGCCATGAAAGCATGCCAAGTTTCATGAATTTCAGAAAAGTTTTGGATTTACTAGAATTTAAAAACGAGGCATCTCAATGTTTTGCCGGCAATCAACGGTGCCCTGTTGTTTGAAATTCATTCCCAATTCTTGCACGGGACCTAAGCATGCGCCCAAGGACACATATTTGATTTTTCAACCAACTTATATGCAGTAGAGCATGTGCATGTAGTTCAGATTTGAATATGCACATAAATGCATTCAAAACTCAGTTAATGCATAAAAATTTCCAAACGAACCCTGAAAAAGCACAAAAAATCACACAACACTCCTGTTGTTCCATGTTGACAGGAGAAAAAATTTGAAAGCAATAAGAGGCAATGGATATCGTTTCGTCCCCAAAGGTGGGACATTCCCTACCAAAAACCATCATGCTTGTTGTGAGAAGCTCCGGTTTGTGAGAAGCATATACCCAAACCTGCCCCAAATGGGATAATTTTTTTACCACGGCATGTTGATGCCACTCCATGATAGCATGCCAAGTTTCATGAATTTCAGACGGGATTTGGATTTACTAGAATTTAAAAACGAGGCATCTCAACGTTTTGCCGGCAATCAATGGTGCCCTGGTGTTTGAAATTCATTCCCATTACTTGCATGGGACCTAAGCATGCACCGAAGGACACAAATTTCATTTTTCAACCAATTTATATGCACTGGAGCATGTGCATGTAGTTCAAATTTGAATTATGCACATAAATGCATTCAAAACTCAGTTAATGCATAAAAATGTCCAAATGAACCCCGAAAAATCACAAAAAATCACACAACACTCCTGTTGTTCTATGTTGACACGAGAAAAAAATTGAAAGCAATAAGAGGCAATGGATATTGTTTCGTCCTCAAAGGTGGGACGTTCCCGACCGAAAACCATCATGCTTGTTGTGAGAATCTCTGGTTTGTGAGAAGCATATACCCAAACCTGCCCCAAATGGGACAAATTTTTTACCACGACATGTTGATGCCGCTCCATGATAGCATGCCAAGTTTCATGAATTTCAGACGGGTCTTGGAATTACTAGAATTTAAAAACCAGGCATCTCAATGTTTTGCCGGCCATCAACGGTGCCCTGGTGTTTGAAATTCATTCCCATTTCTTGCATGGGAACTAAGCATGCACCCATGGACACAGATTTGATTTTTCAACGAATTTATATGAACTAGAGCATGTGCATGTAGTTCAAATTTGAATTACACACATAAATGCATTGAAAACTTTGTTAATGCATAAAAATGTCCAAACGAACCTCCAAAAATCACAAAAAATCACACAACACTCCTGTTGTTCTATGTTGACACGAGAAAAAATTTGAAAGCAATAAGAGGTAATGGATATCGTTTCGTCCCCAAAGATGGGACGTTCCCTACCGAAAACCATCATGCTTGTGAGAAGCTCCAGTTTGTGAGAAGCATATACCCAAACCTAAATGGGACAATTTTTTTACCATGACATGTTGATGCTGCTCCATGATAGCATGCCAAGTTTCATGAATTTCAGACGGGTCTTGGAATTACTAGAATTTAAAAACCAGGAATCTCAATGTTTTGCCGGCAATCAACGGTGCCCTGGTGTTTGAAATTCATTCCCATTTCTTGCATGGGAACTAAGCATGCACCCATGGACACAGATTTGATTTTCAACCAATTTATATCCACTGGAGCGTGTGCATGTAGTTCAAATTTGAATTATGCACATAAATGCATTGAAAACTCAGTTAATGCATAAAAATGTCCAAACGAACCCCAAAAAATCACAAAAATTCACACAACACTCCTGTTGTTCTATGTTGACATGATAAAAAAATTGAAAGCAATAAGAGGCAATGTATATCATTTCGTCCCCAAAGGTGGGACGTTCCCAACCGAAAACCATCGTTCTTGTTGTGAGAAGCTCCGGTTTGTGAGAAGCATATACCCAAACCTGCCCCAAATGGGATAAAAATTTTACCACGACATGTTGATGCCGCTCCATGATAGCATGCCAAGTTTCAGGAATTTCAGACTGGTTTTGAATTTACTAGAATTTAAAAATCAGTCATCTCAATGTTTTGCCGGCAATCAACGGTGCCCTGATGTTTGAAATTCATTCCCATTTCTTGCATGGGACCTAAGCATGCACCCAAGGACAGAAATTTAATTTTTCAACCAATTTATATGCACTGGAGCATGTGCATGTAGTTCAAATTTGAATTTGCACCTGAAATGGCTAGAAGACCAATTTAATGTATAAAATGTTCAAAGGAACCTTGAATAATTCCAATTCTTTTACGACACACATATAGTTGCATGTTCACCCTAGATAAAAGGTCTAGAAATTCAAACACTGTCCATTGCCACTGTGACCCCATTATGTAATTCAAATCAAGATGAAAAATTGAGTAGACCGCACACAGTTTATTATCAGCAACCATGTGAGATGCAGCACAAAGTATCCTGGAGCACCGTCGGTTTATAGTACGCCTATGGCTTACGTGAGAAGATGCGTCGGCTACAGTCCATAGACGGCATCTCAAGCACACTAGCTCGCACCCCAAATATCATTTCACTATTCAATCATCGCCGGTGAAAGATGGGTACATGGACCCCCGTTGTGAGGGCAACTTCGGTAGCCCACTCCGGCGAGAGCACGGCCGCAGCCGCCATCTGCGTGCTAACAAGGTTCATGAGCGCGGCTGCAATCTGCGACCGGGCGGCAAAGGAAGCCCAAACGGCCGCTATTGCTTCTCAGGTGGCGCCATCAACATCTGCCTCGGGGATAGCAACTGGCGAGAGCGGCACAGCAGCTGTCCATTCCGCAGTGGCGGCCTTAGCCCTAATGGACGCCGCCCACGACCATGTCGAGGCCGCGCACACCCAGCTCTTGGCGGTCACCGCACAAATCGAACGAAGCTTCTCCAACAACGGTCGGCAACCCACGGTCTAAGAGCTGGCAATCGCCGAGAGCGTTCGAGCAGCCATCCGTTCCTCCGCCGCATACCTTGCGACGACGGAGCCCGTCCAAGCCCAGATCACGACCACCCACTCCCAACTCGTGGCGGCCTTCTCCAAAGATATGGTGGAGGCGGATGGCGAGATGCTTGCCGAGTATGGTGCGATGGATGCCATGGAGCCCCTTCCCCAGGAGATCGTCGGGCACGAGCTGGACATGGAGGCGGCGGCGGAGATCGACGAGCACCAGCCGTAGTAGTACTCTTTGTTTTGTTAATTAAGAGCATCGGTCTTTAATTTGTTAGAGTAATGTCTAGGTTAGCTAGCTCTGTTTAATTGCTGAACTTGCTCGATTAAGAAGTGTAGGTGTGCTGTAGTCTCCTTTGTGTACCCAATTATGCAGTGACGTGGATGACCACTGTAACCATGGAAATATGAACAAAAACTTTTGATGTTCAAACTCATCACACTCTGGTGAAGGTATGTGAATCGTTTGTGATGTCCACATATCGTACACAATTCTGAATAGGGGACCGTGTCTGATGACACATTGTGCGCCAGTTTTTTGCCTGAAGCGATTCCAAATTTTCGGCTTCCGCGGAAATATCTACCTCCACGCCCCTCCCCCTTACCAAAAGCCACATTTACCCTCTTTACGCCTTCCTTTCCAAGTTGAAACCTTCACTCCTTGCTTGCAGTGCCGCCTCCTTGTCGACGACCCTCCTTCACGCTGCTCGGCCTCGTCTATCCAGGCAGGTAATCCACACCCGACCCCCATCCTCCTCCTCCTTCCACACCCCACATGCCCTGACCATCAGCGCGAGCGCGACACCTTCCACCCAAATCACTGACCCCTCCACCAAATAATCGGCGCCCTAAGCCATGGTGCACACAGTATAGCCAGGATCTCAAGGAGCATTTGGCAGCGGAGAAGCAAATCGCGGCCGCACGCGCGGATGAGCTCGTGATGGATGCCATTCGTGCTGACCCCCAGATCTGGGAGGAGCACCTTGCCATTTTCTAGCTACGCCGGTTAAGCACGCTCGGTTTACCCATTGCGTGTGTTGGTCTTGCCTTTCCTTCACAAATTCTAGTGAATTGTGCTATCTAATTTTACCATGCAATCTGGTTCTCTAGTGTATATGTTTTGTATGTCGTGCAGTGTGGTGCTCACTTATTAACTGTTTTGTTAATTAGTCGTCATCTTCAGTTAACTTTTTGGCTCAGTTCTGCAAATGTGATGCTCAATTCTTCAGGCTGCAATTTTGTGTTGTCTTCCATGTTAGAAATAAATCAAATTTATCTCTACAAAATACATGAGAAACGAATACAATTGCTATATTTCCAAGTTGTCAAGCATGCTTGGTTTGGTTATACATTGTGCAATGTCGTGCTCAGTTAACGTTTGGTTCATTTGTGTAGTGGTGTTTAGTTAACTGTTTGGTTGAATTCTGCAATGCGATGTTCAGTAGTTGTGGGTGCATTCTATTATTGTATACCATGTGAGGAATAAATTGAATTTGGTTGTAGTAAATACATGAGAAACAAATACAATTGCTACAATTGGCTGTAGTTAACTGTTTGGTTAACTATCTGATCTTCTATTAGGAGTATGATATATTATGCAATGTGGTGCTCAGTTAATATTTGGTTCATTTGTTGTGGTGTCTAGTTAACTTCTTGGTTCAATTCTGCAATGTGATGTCCAATTGTCATGGGTAGAATTTTGTATTGTTGTGCATGTGAGGAATAAATCGAATTTGGCTGCACTTAATACATGAGAAACATATACAAGTGCTATATTTCCTAGTTCTTAATCATGCTTGGTTTGGGTAAATGGATTTTCCGTGTGGCTTGAATTAATCTGATGAATCTGCAGTGTGCTTATTTTTCATCAACATATTTTACTGATAGCATGCGAACCCTTACTTAACCTGATGACTAACTACCTTATATATGTTGCAGGGAAACAATGGGAAGCAGTGAGGTTTAGAATCGAGGTTAGCACGTGCATGGTCCGTTCTCTAATAGCACATTATAGTGCAATTGCAGGAACCATTCTAATATTTTGGTTTTTAATAATTTGGTCTTGCACATGTAGGTCCTTCTGTCAGAGGTTTTGACCCACTATTCAACCCTTTTTGCATATGGGGAAATGAGTTGTCCATGAATACCAATAAAATCAAGAAACTCAGAAAGATTGTTAGGATAAAGAAATTAGCGACAAAAGACAACAAGATCTTTGTCTACACAATGAAGGAGACATCAGTTCACTACAAGATGGTACTAACAATTATACCTTGCCTTTTTTATTCCTTTGCCCCATTTCCAATATAGAGAAGATATTTATGCACATCCTTGTTTTTAGGCCTTTCCAAAGCAGATCACTGATGATTACCTCTCAAACCACCTCTATGGTTAGGAGGCAAGGAAGGTATTGATACAACACCCATGGTTCAATATTGAAGTGTTCCTGAAGAGGATGAAGGACGGACGGTCAATCATCCGCAGGCACTAGCCTAAAGTTGCAAAGACCTTCAACATGAATGAAGGCTCAATATTTGCCTTCCGCTTCAGCAGTTTTCCAGATGAGATGCATCTATCTATATACCGTCTATGATGCTAATTTTGAAAGTTCTACATGTTGCATGTGGAACTTGCTGTTGGTGCAGTTGTGTAATGGGGTAGCTGAGTGCTGAAGCTATATCATGTTGTACTCTGATGTATTTCAATTATGAAATTCTGCTTCCTTAATATGGAAATGAAATATATTGTGTGCTTAATATGAAATGTCAATTAGATTAATAAATGGATTATGAATAATCGAATAATTAGCCTGCTAATTGGGTTTTGCTATTCCAAACGGTTGTTGAAAAAATACCGTGGGCGATGACCTCAGGCAACGAACACAGTCTCTAGGAATAAACCGTGTTGGATCAATGAACAATCACACACGTCTTTCTCTTGAAAACTGTTTGTGTTAGGCCACTTTGCGCAAATGTTTACCACATAAAAAACTATGTGTGATGGATAGCCTTTGCCACGCAGTTTCTTCTACGGACCGTGTGTGATACATTCAATAACGCAAACGATTTAACAGGAAAAATTGTGTGTGATGTACCTATGAATGGAAACACTTTCTTTGGAGCGACTGTGTGGGATGTACATACGAACGAAAACGTTTAGGGGGACTCACTGTGTGGGATGTACTTGCGACCGGAAACAATTTCGCCGTATAATTGTATTTTTAGCTCTACTGTACATATTTCCGTATTTGAGCGCTCGCTAGTCGCACACGTTCTCATTTTGCCGAGCGTGCCTGCCAGGAGGCATCCCCGATGGTTTCTGGGTCGTGTGGGAAGGACCCCCTATCGCCCACACTCACTTGGCGACGGTTCCAAATGCCGTCGCGGAAAGTGGTTAAAAACCATTTGTTTAGGACCGACGCACACCAATGGGATGCCACCTTCCGTGCACGACACCGAAGGCCTGCCGTTCATGAAGCATGGTTGTGTCTTCAATGTGCACCGTCGGATGAACGACATGCTGGGACACGCTATCCTTGATTTATACCGCTTCAACTTGGACGAGTCTCCATCGTGTGGAACCGGACTGGAAAGCTGCGACAATGATTCCTGTTGCCCACAGCTATGGATCGTGCCATCCATGAAGAACACCTGGGACTGGAACCTGGAGGAGGACATGTAGCCCATCTATAACGTGTAAGTGCAGTATGGTAAATTGTGAATGGTAGCGCTGTGAATATATGTAGACTAGTCGTGCTCAAATTTATCACATGAATTTGAGATGAACTTGTGTGGCATACTGGCATTTGTCCTTTAGAATTTATTACTAGTAAATGTGTTATGTGTACGTGATACGTCCATTTTGCAGCATGCTTTTATATCGATAGTTATTGCATTATGGGTTGTTGTTAAACACTATGTCACAATATTTATGCCTATTCTCACTTATTTTCTAAGGTTTACATGAAGAGGGAGAATGCCGGCAGCTGGAATTCTGGGCTGAAAAAGGAGCAAATATTAGAGATCTATTCTGCGCAACTCCAAAAGTCCTGAAACTCCACGGGAATTATTTTCAGAATATATAAAAAATATTGGGCGAAGAAAGTACCATAGGGAGGGCCACCCACCGTCCATGAGGGTGGGGGCGCGCACTACCCCCCTGGACGTGCCCCCTGCCTCGTGGGCCCCTGGCAGGCCTCTGATGCCCATCTTCTACTATATGGGGTCTTTCATCGAGAAAAAAAATCAGAAGCTAGCTCACGGGACGAAACTCCGCCGCCACGAGGCGGAACCAATCTAGGGCTCCGCGAAGCTGTTCTGCCAGGGAAACTTCTCTCCGGGAGGGGGAAATCATCACCATCGTCATCACCATCGACCCTCTCATTGGGAGGGGGTCAATCTCCATCAACATCTTCACCAGCAGCATCTCATCTCAAACCCTAGTTCATCTCTTGTATCCAATCTTTGTCCCAAGCCTCAGATTGGTACCTGTGGGTTGCTAGTAGTGTTGATTACTCCTTGTAGTTGATGCTAGTTGGTTTATTCGGTGGAAGATCATATGTTCAGATCCTTTATGCACATTAATACCCCTCTGATTATGAACATGGATATGATTTGTGAGCAGTTACGTTTGTTCCTGAGGACATGAGAGAAGTCTTGTTATAAGTAGTCATGTGAATTTGGTATTCGTTCGATATTTTGATGAGATGTATGTTGTCTCTCCTCTAGTGGTGTCATGTGAACATCGACTACATGACACTTCAGCATTGTTTTGGCCTAGGGGAAGGCATTGGGAAGTAATAAGTAGATGATGGGTTTCTAGAGTGACAGAAGCTTAAACCCTAGTTTATGAGTTGCTTCGCAAGGGGCTGATTTGGATCCATATGTTTCATGCTATGGTTAGTTTTACCTTAATACTTCTTTTGTAGTTGCGGATGCTTGCAATAGGGGTTAATCATAAGTGGGATGCTTGTCCAAGTAAGGGCAGTACCCAAGCACCGGTCCACCCACATATCAAATTATCAAAGTACCGAACGCGGATCATATGAATGCGATGAAAACTAGCTTGACGATAGTTCCCACGTGTCCTCGGGAGCGTTTTCCTTTATATAAGAGTTTGTCCAGGCCTGTCCTTTGCTACAAAAAGGATTGGGTCATCTTGCTGCACCTTATTTACTTTATTTACTTGTTACCCATTACAAATTACCTTATCACAAAACTATTTGTTACCGATAATTTCAGTGCTTGCAGAGAATACCTTACTGAAAACTACTTATCATTTCCTTCTTCTCCTCGTTGGGTTTGACACTCTTACTTATCGAAAGGACTAAGATAGATCCCCTACACTTGTGGGTCATCAAGACTCTTTTTTGGCGCCGTTGCCGGGGAGTGAAGCACCTTTGGTAGGTTTTGGTAAGGAAAAATTTATATAGTGTGCTGAAATTTACTGTCACTTGTTACTATGGAAAGTAATACTTTGAGGGTCTTGTTCGGGGTATCATCACCCCGACCAGTAGAGCAAAGAGCTGCTCCTCAACCTACTGAACCTACTAAAAAATTTTACTTTGAAATTCCTTCGGGCATGATTGTGACGCCCCGATTTGACCGTACACTAATCATACACGCAAATGTGTACGATCAAGATCAAGGACTCATGGGAAGATATCACAACACAACTCTAGACACAAATTAAAATAATACAAGCTTTATATTACAAGCCAGGGGCCTAGAGGGCTCGAATACATAAGCTCGAAAACACAAGAGTCAGCGGAAGCAATCATATCTGAGTACAGACATGAGTTAAACAAGTTTGCCTTAAGAAGGCTAGCACAAAAACAACATCGATCGAAAAGGCAAGGCCTCCTGCCAGGGAGCCTCCCAACTACTCCTGGTCGTCAGCGGCCTCCACGTGGTAGTAGGCACCCTCGGGGTAGTAGCAGTCGTTGGTGGGGTCGCCTGGATCCTGGGATCCGTCATCTGGTCACAACAATCGGGTATGGGGGAAAAAGAAGTAGCAAAGCAACCGTGAGTACTCATCCAAAGTACTCGCAAGACTTACATCAGATCTAAACTAAGTATGCATATGTATCAAAGGAAAGGGTTGTATCTGTGGGCTAAACTGTAGAATGCCAGAAGGGAAGGGGAAAGCCTAGCCTATCAAAGACTAGCATCTTCTGGAAACCACCATCTTGCAGCAACAGGAGGGAGTAGAGTAGCATAAAGTAAAGTAGCAGTAATGTTATCAACCTCGTCCAGAGATCCTTTCTCGAATCCCTGCGAGAAAGCAATCCCAGAGCCATACTATCCAAGTGCCAACACATTCCAAAACTCATCACCATCCAGTTCTCATCACAAGTATCCAGTTCTAGTTGTATCGATCGGGATACAACTCCAAGTGTTCGTTACCGTAGGACAGGCTATCGATAGATGTTTTCTTCCCTGCAGGGGTGCACCAACTTACCCATCACGCTCGATTAACTTCGGCGGGACACACTTTCCTGGGTCATGCCCGGCCTCGGCCAAACAATACGCCGCAACCCGACCTAGACTTAATAGAGAGGCCAGCACGCCGGACTAAACCTATGCCCCCAGGGGTCATGGGCCATCTCCCCGGGAACTCCTGCACGTTGCGTGGGCAGCCGGTGAGCAGACCTAGCTACCTCCTTCAACAAGGCAGGAGCTTACGCAGTCCAACCCGGCGCGCGCCGCTCAGTCGCTGACGTCTATTAAGCTTCGGCTGATGTATACGACGCAGAACGCCCATACTATGCCCACGTGATGGTTAGTGCTATCAGGCCAGAGGCCCCTCAGATCAAATATCCAAATCGTAGTGGATTAGGAACACGCGGTAACGAGTAGAGACTCACGATCGATGTGACCCCGTCGCCCCATCTCGAGTACTTGCGGCAAGGGCTAAGAATGCCCAGCCACGCCTCGTAAGTATCTCGCGGGCACCTTCCAGGTCAACCCGACTCCACACCACTCGCTATTAAGCTCGCGCGGGTACCCCTCAGGGCCGACCCGTCTTTAGTAACATGGCTCGGTGCAAAGTCATAGTCACCATAGCAACTGTGTGTCTAACACCAAGGGGAAAAACCCAAGGAATCACCCCCGGTGAATTCCACTCAATGTTATCATCAAGGTGAACGTAAGAAGATCCACCCTCAAGGTTCACACTTGAGGGGTTGCACGACAGAGCCGTAACGGAAGTGGTTAAGGAGGAAATCACCCTAGATAACCTCGACCGTATAGCTACACTACAGAGATCTCATCAGGAGTGATGTAAGAGGTTCCACCCTCGGCACTCAATGGTAACTCTGTAGAGTCATACAACTAGGGGGGTGATGTGCGGTGTCGGGGCCTGGGCGTCGATCATGTTCATTGAGTCATTGAACATAAGGCGAGGCAACTAGGACAAGGTGGGGTCACTGATGGATCACTAACCAACCTATACTAAGCAGTTTAGGATAAGCAAATAAGGTAACAATAAGCAGGTAACAAAAACATGCTATGCACCAGAGTAGGATCATACTGAAAACAGTAGCAGTTCTAATGCAAGCATGAGAGGGAAAGAAATGGGCGATATAGGAATGCTCAAGGGGGGTTTGCTTGCCTGGTTGCTCTGGCAATGAGGGGGGGTCGTTGTCGACGTAGTCGATCACAAGGGCAGCATCGGTGTCGGGGTCTACTGGAGAGAAGAGGGGGA
Organism: Triticum urartu; assembly: GCF_003073215.2. Classification (NCBI taxonomy): domain Eukaryota; kingdom Viridiplantae; phylum Streptophyta; class Magnoliopsida; order Poales; family Poaceae; genus Triticum; species Triticum urartu. Next base: position 350,931,753 of record NC_053028.1, read on the forward strand.
AGAAACAGTAAATATAAAGCAAACATAGCACCATAAAGCATAACATGGATATAAGATGCGCCGGGAGTGACCTAACGCGGTAGGAGGTGATACCGGCGAAGGGAGGAAACATCCGGGAAAGTATCCCCGGTGTTTCTCATTTTTGGACAGATGAATCGAAGGGGGAAAGTTGCGTGTTCGCTATGCTAGGGATGCTGGCGGACGAACAAGCAGCGTATCCAGGTTCATCTCGTCGTTCTGAGCAACTTTCATGTACAAAGTTTTTCCATCCGAGCTACGGTTTATTTTCTATGAATTTTCAATGTTTATTCAATTTCCTGAAATTATTTTAATTCAATAAAACTGAAAGGGGCTGGGTGCACCCAGAGATGCACAAGTGGCCGACAGGTGGGGCCAGTCAACTGCTGACGCAGCAGTTGACTGGTCAACCTTTGACCGGTCAGTAGGTCCAGCCAGACCCGCATGTCAGTGACTCTGGGCCTAAGAACAGTTTTTAACTAAAACTAACATATTTAGTTAGTGGCCTGGGGCCAGCTGTCAGTAGGGGTTAGCAGGGGGTTAATCACGTGGCTAATGACGCCACGTCAGTGACAAACCACCGCGCGACAGAGTACACCGGCGACGGCGCTGTAGGAGGCGGCTGGGCGTGCCGCTTGGTCCCAAGGGTGGCTGACGCTCGCGCACGTCTGGAGGGGCGAACGGGAGGCCGCCGGGTGGCCGGCAGGTGGACGACATCGTCGCCGTTCGAGGAGGCCGCGGCGGGCTTTGACGGGGCTGGTACGGCGACGAGTGGCGAACGGCGCGCGGGAGGGCATCGGCCACGGGCGACGCGGGGCATGGCCGGGCGCGGTTCAGTGAGCGCCGAGCGCGCCGGGGCGGCTGCAGGAGATGGCGAGCGCGGCAGCGGCGGGACTACACGGGCGAGCGGGCGTGCGGGAAGAGGCGGGGTTGAGCACGAGGCGGGGCAGGGCTGCGGCACTTGCAGAGGACAGCCGAGGAAGGGCCTGCACGCGGCAGGGCGAGCGGAGCCGCGGGGAAGCAGATCAGCGAGGAGCCAGTCACGGGGCAGAGGGCGAGGGCACGTGCGCGGCCACGACGCGGGCGGCGGCAGGGCAGAGGCAAGCAGCGGTGGCGCGGCAGGCCACGTCGAGCAGATGAGCACGCGTGCATGCGTGCGTGGAGGCGCGGTCGGGTGCGGCCGGGCGGCGGACGTGGGCGCGAGGACAACGGGGTGTGCTCGGCCTACGACGATGGGATGGGAAGAAGAGGGGAAAAACGGAGAGGGGGCCTCATCAGGCCCTGTAGGTGTGCAATAGCGAGCGCGAGGAGGAGCCGGGGAGGCGCCGGAGCTTGGGGCGGCGGTGGTCGACGACGCGGCGGCTTCGGGCGTCCACGGGCGGGCTCGAGCTTGAGGGGTTGGGGCGCAAGGGGGGAAGTGGGGGTTAGGGTTCGCTGGGGAGGGGCGCCGGCCCTATTTGTAGACTGGGGGGGGGGGTCGCCGGCGGATGGCCGCCACGGCGTCGATCGGTGCCGTGGCGGGCATCGGGCATGCCCATGATCCCTCCGTGAACAAGGAGGGAGGGGGTAGAAGGGGGGAGGGAGTGGGCCAGCCTGCTGGTTAGGTGGGCAAAGTGGCCCAGGGTGAGGGGGGAAGACGTTTCACCTTTTTTATAAAAAATTTGTTTCTATTATCCTCCACTGTTTTGCATTTAGTTGGGGCACAAAATGATCTTTGTTTTGAACAAAACTTGGCACATAATTTTAACACAATACTTTGAGATGGCACAAAAAGTTTGGGGGCAAAAGGAGTTGCCTAACCATTTTTAGAAATTGAAAAGGCCAATTTAATTGTTGCTGGACCACCAAATTAAATTCCAGGGGCCATTTGGGAATTCAAATGAGGTTGGTTTCAACATGGCAATGATTAGGTGAATTTATAGAATAATGTGAACATTTTAGTTTTGACATTTGAAAACTTTTATTTTTGACTTTGTTTTAGATTTGAATTTGGACCGGATTCGAACCAACACGAATTTAACAACACTAATTATGATGATGTGGCATCATTAGTAGGGAAATACTGTAGCTTAATTATATGGGTGTCACAATGATAGAGAAACTGCTAGCTAATCCTTTCACAGGTGATGGAACATTACATCCCGATTTGCACCTAATCTGTGTGGATGAAGTTTGTGGATTATTTATGCTTGCAGGTATGCCCCAGGATGTTATCAAGAACAAGGTCTTCCCTTTATCTTTGAAGGGAAAGTCATTGACGTGGTTTAGGCTATGTGATGATATGGGATCATGGAACTACAACCGATTGAAATTGGAATTTCATAAGAAGTTTCCTATGCATCTTGTTCATCGTGATCGTAATTATATATATAATTTTTTGCCTCGCGAAGGAGAAAGCATCGCTCAAGCTTGGGGGAGGCTTAAGTCAATGTTATATTCATGCCCCAATCATGAGCTCTCAACAGAAATTATCATTCAAAAATTTTATGCTCGGCTTTCTCTCGATAATCACTCCATGCTCGATACTTCTTGTACTGGCTCCTTTATGATGAAGACTATTGAATTCAAATGGGATTTATTGGAAAGAATTAAATGCAACTCTGAAGATTGGGATCTCGACAAAGGTAAGGAGTCAGGTATAATACCTAAGTTTGATTGTGTTAAATCTTTTATAGATACCGATGCTTTCCGTGAATTTAGCACTAAATATGGACTTGACTCTGAGATAGTAGCTTCTTTCTGTGAATCCTTTGCTACTAATGTTGATCTCCCTAAGGAGAAGTGGTTTAAATATAATCCTCCCATTGAAGTAAAAGTAGTTGCACCTATTAAAGTTGAAGAAAAGACTATACCTTATAACGATTATGTTGTTCCTACTACTTATATTGATAAACCACCTTTCCCTGTTAGAATAAAGGATCATGCTAAAGCTTCAACTGTTGTTCGTAAGAGTAATACTAGAACACCTAAACCCTTTGAGAAAATTAAAATTGAACCTAGTATTGCTATGGTTAAGGATCTCTTGGCCGATAATATTGATCGGCTTGTTATTTACTTCTGTTATGAAGCTGCTAGAATTGCTAGACCCGATACTAAAAAGAAACATAGACCTGTTGTAGGCATGCCTGTTATTTCTGTTAAAATAGGAGATCATTGCTATCATGGCTTGTGGGATAAGGGTGCTAGTGCAAGTGCAATACCTCATTCCTTATATAATGAAATTATGCATGATATTGCACCCGCTGAAATAGAGGAAATTGATGTTACAATTAAGCTTGCCAATAGAGACACTATTTCACCAGTTGGGATTGTTAGAGATGTTGAAGTCTTGTGTGGGAAAGTTAAATATCCTACTGATTTTCTTGTTCTTGGTTCCCCACAAGATGATTTTTGTCCCATTATATTTGGTAGACCCTTCTTGAATACTGTCAGTGCTAAGATAGATTGCAAAAAGGATGTTGTTACTATTGGTTTGGGGGATATGTCTCATGAGTTTAATTTTGCTAAATTTCGTAGACAACCCCATGATAAAGAATTGCCTAGTAAAGATGAAATTATTGGTATTGCTTCTATTGTCGTGCCTCCTAGTGATCCTTTAGAACAATATTTGCTCGACCATGAAAATGATATGTTTATGAATGAAAGAAGGGAAATAGATGAAGTATTCTTTAAACAGGGACCTATTTTGAAACACAACTTCCCTGTTGAAATCCTTGGGGATCCTCCTCCACCCAAGCGTGATCCCGTGTTTGAACTTAAACCTTTACCTGACACTCTTAAATCTGCTTATCTTGATGAGAAAGAGATATATCCTGTTATTATTGGTGCTAACCTTTCAAAGCATGAAGAAAAGAAATTATTGAAAACTCTGAAGAAGCACCGTGCTGCTATTGGATATACTCTTGATGATCTTAAGGGCATTAGTCCCACTCTATGCCAGCACAAAATAAAATTGGAGAAAGACGTGAAACCGGCTCCCTTTTATTACTTGAATGCCATTGCACTAGGAAACCTGTGCTGCCGTTTCCTCGCTTGCAAGCCATTTTGGAGCTCTAGAGTAATTACTATTGACAGTTGATGACTTGTTGATCACCAACGACGGTTAAATCCTAAGATGAAAGAAGTGGTAAGAAAAAGAAATACTAAAGCTTCTGGAGGCAGGTATAATTTATCCCGTTGCTGATAGTCAGTGTGTACCTGAGCATGAACAGGAACAGATCCTACGCAAGTGTCACTCCGAGGCTTATGGAGGACACCACGCTAGAGATAGAACTGCACATAAGGTATTGCAATCCGGTTTTTATTGGCCTACTCTCTTCAAAGATGCCCGTGAGTTTGTCTCCTCTTCTGATGAATCCAAAGAATTGGTAATATTAGTAGACGTCCAGAAATGCCTATGAATTATTCACTTGTTATTGAACCATTTGATGTTTGGGGCTTTGATTATATGGGACCGTTTCCTTCCTCTAATGGGTATACACACATTTTAGTTGTTGTTGATTACGTTACTAAGTGGGTACAAGCTATTCGAACTAGTAGTGCTGATCATAACACTTGTATTAAGATGCTGAAAGAAGTTATTTTTCCGAGGTTAGGAGTCCGTAGATACTTAATGACTGATGGTGGTTCACATTTTATTCATGGTGCTTTTCGTAAAATGCTTGCTAAGTATGATGTTAGTCATAGAATTGCATCTCCATATCATCCACAGTCTAGCGGTCAAGTAGAACTGAGTAATAGAGAGCTTAAATTAATTTTGCAAAAGACTGTTAATAGATCTAGAAAGAATTGGTCCAAGAAACTTGATGATGCATTATGGGCTTATAGAACTGCATATAAGAATCATATGGGTATGTCTCCATATAAAATGGTTTATGGAAAATCATGTCACTTACCTCTCGAACTAGAACATAAGGCATATTGGGCCATTAAAGAGCTCAATTATGATTTCAAACTTGCCGGTGAGAAGAGGCTTTTGAAATTAGCTCACTTGATGAATGGAGAACCCAGGCCTATGAGAATGCCAAACTGTTTAAATAAAAAGTTAAAAGATGGCATGACAAAAGGATACAAAACGTGAGTTTAATCTAGGTGATTATGTATTGTTATACAACTCTCGTTTAAGATTTTTTGCAGGAAAACTGCACTCTAAATGGGAAGGTCCTTACGTCATCGAGGTGGTCTATCGTTCCGACACCATAAAAATCAAGAACTTCGAAGGCACAAATCCGAGGGTGGTGAAAGGTCAAAGAATCAAACATTATATCTCACGTAATCCCATAAATGTTGAAACTAATGTTATTGAAACCGTAAACCCGGAGGAATACATAAGGGACACTTTCCAGAACATTTCAGACTTCGAAAAGGAATAGGTACCTGGTACGGTAAGTAAACCGACTCCAAAATAGTTCTAATAGCAATTTTTATCCGTTTTGGAATATTAAAAAAATAGGAAAATAAGAAGCAGTCCGGGAAGGACACGAGGCGTCCACGAGGGTGGAGAGAGCGCCCTACCCCCTGGGCATGCCCCCTGCCTTGTGGGCACCTCGTGTGCTCTTTGGACTCCCTTTTCTTGCATGATACTTCTTTTGGTCAGTAAAAATTCATTATATAATCTCCCGAAGGTTTTGACCACCGTACCATGCAAATATCCTCTATTTTTGTTTCGAGTTGTTTCTGCAGCAGATCTAGAGCAAGATGTCTTCTCAAGAGTCAGCCGGGGAGAGTCGGGTGTCTCATCCGATACCGGGGCCAAGAGCAAACAGTGACGCTGAACACTTTGGACCCTCAACCGAGGAAGAGATGGAGGCCGACTTGAAAATAATAGATGTCATGGAGGAGGATCAAGAAGTTACTTCTCGTTTCCGAGCCAGATTCATGATGGGGGACTACAGAGATCATCTATTCCAAACTCAGTCATCCCTTCCAACGTTAGATTTCTTTCTTATGGAAATATGAAAAAGAGTGTTACTTGTTCTCCCGGAGCTATGCAACATCCTTGGGTGAAAGGAGCTTTAGCCTTCACGGGCAAGCACCATAAGGAAATAATGGACCTCAAGCAGCAAGTCAATAAGCTCGAGGAAGAGAATCGTATCCTGAGGGGCATCATCGCCAAGAATATCACATCACCACCTCCGAAGAAAGAGACATAAACACACGGGTATGGGCACTCCCCTTGGTAACCGCCAAGCTTGGGGGAGTGCCCCGGTATCGTATCACCATTTTACTTTTATCTTTACCCTTTTTCTTAGTTCGATCCTTTTGGTAATATCTTGATCTAGTAGAATAAAGTTTTAGTATGATCTAGTTTTCAGTTTTGCTTTATGATCCTCCTATGTAATCGAGTCCGTGAGCTATATATAATAAAGATTAGTGTTGAGTCAAGGGCTTGATTATCTTGCTATGATCTTGAGGGAATAAAATAAAAGAGAAAGAATAAAAAGAAATAAAGAGATCATATGGATTTTATGGAGAGTAATGACTTCACATATAAAGAGTATGATGAATAAAAATTGTTGAGAGTTGACAAACATAATTTTGGACATTGTTGCAATTAATAGGAAGTAATAAATAAAGAGAGGATTTCACATATAAATATACTATCTTGGACATCTTTTATGATTGTGGGCACTCATTAAAATAGGACATGCTAAAAAGTTGATGTTGGACAAGGAAGACAACGTAATGGGTTATGTTTTCTTACATCTGAAATAAATTATATTGTCATAGGTCATCCAACATGTTGAGCTTGCCTTTCCCTCTCATGCTAGCGAAATTCTTTGTACCAAGTAGAGATACTACTTGTGCTTCCAAATATCCTTAAACCCAGTTTTGCCATAAGAGTCCACCATATCTACCTATGGATTGAGTAAGATCCTTCAAGTAAGTTGTCATGGTTGCAAGCAATAAAAATTGCTCTCTAAATATGTATGACTTATTAGTGTGGACAAAATAAGCTTTGTATGATCTTGTGATGTGGAAGAAATAAAAGTGACAGACTACATAATAAAGGTCCATATCACAAGTGGCAATATAAAGTGGCGTTCTTTCGCATTAAGATTTTGTGCATTTAACCATAAAGGCACATGACAACCTTTGCTTCCATCTGAGAAGGGCCTATCTTTTATTCTTGTCTATTACTTCATATAAGAGTCATGGTGATCTTCACCTTTCCTTTTTACTTTTTATCCTTTGGCAAGAACAATGTGTTGGAAAGATCCAGATATATATTGCTAATTGGATGTGAGTTTTATTGAACTATTATTGTTGACATTACCCTTGAGGTAAAAGGTTGGGAGGCAAAACTATAAGCCCCTATCTTTCTCTATGTCCGATTAAAACTTCATACCCATAAGTATTGCGTGAGTGTTAGCAATTGTGAAAGACTAAATGGTAGTTGAGTATGTGGACTTGCTGAAAAGCTCTTATATTGACTCTTTCTGATGTTATGATAAATTGCAATTGCTTCAATGACTGAGATTATAGTTTGTTAGTTTTCAATGAAGTTTATAATTCATACTTGAAACTGTGAATGAATTGTTACTTTAGCATAAGAGATCATATGACAATATATATGTTTTTGTTATAATAATGATCATGATGCCCTTATGTCCGTATTTTATTTTATTGACTCCTCTATCTCTAAACATGTGGACATATTTCTCGATATCGGCTTCCAGTTGAGGACAAGCGAGGGCTAAGCTTGGGGGAGTTGATACATCCATTTTGCATCATGCTTTTATATCGACATTTATTGCATTATGGGCTGTTATTACACATTATGTCACAATACTTATGCCTATTCTCTCTTATTTTATAAGGTTTACATGAAGAGGGAGAATGCCGGCAGCTGGAATTCTGGGCTGGAAAAGGAGCAAATATTAGAGACCTATTAAGCGCAACTCCAAAATTCCTGAAACTCCACGGGAATTATTTTCAGAATATATAAAAATATTGGGCGAAGAAAGTACCAGAGGGGGCCACCCACCGTCCACGAGGGTGGGGGGCGCGCCCCCTGCCTCGTGGGCCCCCTGGCAGGCCTCTGATGCCCATCTTCTGCTATATGAGGTCTTTCGTTGAGAAAAAAAATCAAAAGATAGCTCACGGGATGAAACTCCGCCGCCACGAGGTGGAACCTTGGCGGAACCAATCTAGGGCTCCGGTGGAGCTGTTCTGCCGGGGAAACTTCCCTCCGGGAGGGGGAAATCATCACCATCGTCATCACCATCTATCCTCTCATCGGGAGGGGGTCAATCTCCATCAACATCTTCACCAGCACCATCTCATCTCAAACCCTAGTTCATCTCTTGTATCCAATCTTTGCCCCAAAGCCTCAGATTGGTACCTCTGTGGGTTGCTAGTAGTGTTGATTACTCCTTGTAGTTGATGCTAGTTGGTTTATTTGGTGGAAGATCATATGTTCATATCCTTTATGCATATTAATGCCCCTCTGATTATGAACATGAATATGATTTGTGAGTAGTTACGTTTGTTCCTAAGGACATGGGAGAAGTCTTGCTATAAGTGGTAATGTGAATTTGGTATTCGTTCGATATTTTGATGAGATGTATGTTGTCTCTCCTCTAGTGGTGTCATGTGAACATCGACTACATGACACTTCACCATTGTTTGGGCCTAGGGGAAGGCATTGGGAAGTAATAAGTAGATGATGGGTTGCTAGGGTGACAGAAGCTTAAACCCTAGTTTATGCGTTGCTTCGTAAGGGGCTGATTTGGATCCACATGTTTCATGTTATGGGTTAATACTTCTTTTGTAGTTGCAGGTGCTTGCAATATGGGTTAATCATAAGTGGGATGCTGGTCCAAGGAAGGGCAGTACCCAAGCACCGGTCCACCCACATATCAAATTATCAAAGTACCGAACGCGAATCATATGAACGTGATGAAAACTAGCTTGACGATAATTCCCATGTGTCCTCGGGAGCGTTTTCCTTTACATAAGAGTTTGTCCAGGCTTGACCTTGGCTACAAAAAGGACTGGGCCATCTTGCTGCACCTTATTTACTTTATTTACTTGTTACCCGTTACAAATTACCTTATCACAAAACTATCTGTTACCGATAATTTCAGTGCTTGCAGAGAATACCTTACTGAAAACTGCTTATCATTTCCTTCTGCTCCTCGTTGGGTTTGACACTCTTACTTACCGAAAGGACTACGATAGATCCCATACACTTGTGGGTCATCAGTACGTGCAACTTGTGTGGTTGATGCACAGGCTCCAACACGCTCTTTGAGAAAAAAGGTCTCACAGCGTTTGATATAGGTGACATGGCGGCATCATACAGTAGCACCGTTCGCTATAGTTGTAGTATACTCCTACTAGGACGACAACTCCTATAAAACCTTGCGCTTGGCTCTTTGCCTCTTCGGGAGGTTCAACAGTTCGTACTCATGTGAACCTTGCACTTGGCTCTTCGCCTCTTCACCAGGTCCAACAATGATGATACTATAGTACAATATGCTTCTGGCAATCTGACACCGATTGAACTACTACATGTCCACCGCGAGGGCGAAGGCAAGGGAGAGGGAGAGGGCATTGTAGTCAAAACCCTCTCCTCATCCTGTGTGCCACCACGCGTGTTGGTCAGGGAGAGGCGTAGTAAGAAAGCTTCTCCTCGTTCGGCGAGTTGACGGGACACATCAAAGCAGTACTAGTACTAGTCCATACTACGTCCTTTCTGGTTAATATGGCTTAATTTTATACGAGAAAATTACACTAGCGGTCAACATATGTAACAATATGCTCTTTACAATCACTATATATAGTTTTGCAGTGATTATACGATCCCTAGCTCATCGTAGAGCACCGTATTGCACCCTACTGACCGGCCACATAGTCGACGTGGCACTTTGTTGACTGGTTAAATTGTCACTTGGTTTTTGGGTCCCACCTGTCAGTTGGTAGAGCAAAGAAATCAGTTAAACAAAACTTTATGTAGGCACGATAGGAGTCCAACCCTTGCGCGCGAACCACCCTGGTTGTGTATGTGAGTGCATGCACGTGTACTCCCTCGGTCTTCCAACAAAGAGTGTACATCGTCTAAACAAAAAAGAGTGTACATCTACACTTCCAATGCATTTAGCCTTTAATCTAAATCGATATTGATTGACTAATGCACCGACTTGTGCTCTAGCTATAGGCTTCCACATGTCTATCCTTAATTACGGCATGCAACAACCTTCATTTAATCATCTTCTTTGAATGGTCGCACGCACACATAAGTCTGCTACTTTTGGGCATTAATTATGCCTTGGTCAATGTGTAAATCTCTAAATGTACAGTCTTTCACGGACGTAGGGAGTAGGTTGAGCACTTGAGCGTGAGCGTGTGTGCTGCGTCGTGTGCTGTGTGTCGCATGGGTGCGTGAGTGTTGCGTGCATCCATGTGTACGTGTGTGTTGCATATTGCATGCATGCATGAGGCTTTTACTCCCGCCCATTGACATGTTCATATTTCAAGCTTCCTCTATTCCCTCCATATGGTGATACTCCCCCTGTTCCCAAATATGGAGTAAAAGCCTCCCTCTGTTCCCAAATATGGAGTATTTGTCTTTCTAGAGATTTCAACAAGTGACTACGTACGGAGCAAAATGAGTGAATATACACTCTAAAATATGTGTACATACATCTGTATGTTGTATTCCATTTGAATGTCTAAAAAGACTATATTTAGGAATGGAGGGAGTAGCCAATAAACATTAAGTTCTCTTGTTTTTCCCTCCTTGGTCATGGTGCACAACCAAAGATGACTTAGGCCCCTCCCAATGCTCCACTTTGTACAGGTGCTAAGGCTGCCATGCAGGCAAAAAGTCTGATGTGGCAACGTAATTAAGAGAAGAGAGATGAGTGTGGTGACCCCAGGAAAAAACAATGCTAAACGCGAGAACCTAGGCAAAAGACTTAAATGAAAGAATGCCACCAATGCATGAAGAACTTTCATTGCAAAATCATTAAATAAGATGCTTAGCACCAACAAGTTAAGAACCTATGCATTGGGGGCATTAGTTGCTAATTTTTTAAATGTGCTTAGCACCAACAAGATATTTATGCACATCCTTGTTTTCAGGCCTTTCCAAAGCAGTTCGCTGATGATTACCTCTAAAACCACATCTATGGTCAGGAGGCGAGGAAGGTTTTCATACAACACCCACGGTTCAATATCGAAGTGTTCCTGAAGTGGCCTAAAGTGGCAAAGACCTTAAACATCAATGAAGGCTCAATATTCGCCTTCCACTTTAGCAGTTTTCCAGATGAGATGCATCTATCTATGTACCATCTATCATGCTAATTTCGAAAGGTTCTAGATGTTGCATGTGAAACTTGGTGCTGGTGCAGTTGTGTAATGGGGTAGCTGAGTGCTGAAGTTATATCATGTTGTACTCTGATGTATTTAAATTATGAAATCCTGCTTCCTTAATATGGAAATGAAATATATTATGTGCTTAATATGAATGTCAATTAGATTAATAAATGGATTATTAATAATTGGGCAATTAGCATGTTAATGGCCAAATAACCTGCTAATTGGGTTCCTCTATTGCAAGCGTTTATTCAGAAAACACCATGGGCGATGACCTCAGGCAACCCACACAGTTTATAGGAATAAACCGCGTTGGATCAATGAAAAATCACACATGACATTGTCTTGAAAACTATTTGGATTAGGCCACCTTGCGGAAACGTTTACCACATAAAAACTGTGTGATGGACATCCTTTGCCACACAGTTTCCTCTACGCACCATGTGTCATGCATTCAATAACACAAACGATAAAACTGTTAATATCATGTGCAATGGCAACGCTATCACAAATGATTTAACGGGGAAAATTTTGTGTGATATACCTGCGAACAGAGACGTTTTCCTTGGAGCGACTGTGTGGGATGTATATATGAACGAAAACATTTAGCGGGGACTGACTGTGTGGGATGTACTTGAAGGAAATATGCCCTAGAGGCAATAATAAAGTTTTTATTTATATTTCCTCATATCATGATAAATGTTTATTATTCATGCTAGAATTGTATTAACTGGAAACTTGATACATGTGTGCATACATAGACAAAATACCATGTCTCTAGTAAGCCTCTACTAGACTAGCTCGTTGATCAAAGATGGTTAAGTTTCCTAACCATAGACATGTGTTGTCATTTGATTGACGAGATCACATCATTAGGAGAATGATGTGATGGACAAGACCCATCCGTTATCTTAGCATAATGATCGTGAAGTTTTATTGCTATTGCTTCCTTCATGACTTATACATATTCCTTTGACTATGAGATTATGCAATTCCCGGATACCGAAGGAATACCTTGTGTGCTATCAAACATCACAACGTAACTGGGTGATTATAAAGATTCTCTACAGGTATATCTCTGAAGGTGTTTGTTGGGTTGGCATAGATTGAGATTAGGATTTGTCACTCTGAATATCGGAGAGGTATCTCTGGGCCCTCTCGGTAATGCTCATCATAATAAGCCTTGCAAGAAATGTGACTAGTGAGTTATTTTTAGGATGATGCATTACGGAACGAGTAAAGAGACTTGCCGGTAATGAGATTGAACTAGGCATGGAGATACTGACGATCGAATCTCGGGCAAGTAACATACCAATGAAAAAGGGAATAACGTATGTTGTCATAATGGTTTGACCGATAAAGATCTTCACAGAATACGTGGGAGCCAATATGAGCATCCAGGTTCCGCTATTGGTTATTGACCAGAGAGATGTCTCGGTCATGTCAGCATAGTTCTCGAACCCGTAGGGTCTGCACGCTTAACGTTTGATGACGATTTGTACTATACGAGTTATGTGATTTGGCGACCGAATGTTGTTCGAAGTCTCGGATGAGATCACGGACATGATGAGGAGTCTTGAAATGGTAGAGAGGTATAGATTCATATATAGGACGATAGTATTTGGACACCGGAAGTGTTCCGGGGGTACCGGGTACGTATCGGGTCATCGGAAGGGGTTTCGGGCAACCCCCAACAAACTATATGGGCCTAATGGGCCAAGAGAGGGACAGAACAGCCCCTAATGGGCTGGTGCGCCCCCCATATGGGCTGGCCAAATTGGAGTAGAAAAGGGGAATGTGGAAAGGAAAAAGGGAATAGGATTCCCCCTCTTCCCTTCCTACTCCGAATAGGTACTCCGGATAGGAATAGGAAAGGGGGGAGGCCAAATTAGGAGGACCCCAAATAGGATTCCTCCTACTTGGGGTGCCCCCTTGGCTGCCTCTCCTCCCCTCCAACCTATATATATGAGGGGGGCACCGCTAGAACACACAACAAACATTGTTAGCCGTGTGTGGCGCCCCCTCCACAGTTCACGCCTCCGGTCATATTCACGTAGTGCTTAGGCGAAGTCCTACGCGGATGACTTCACCATCACCGTCACCATGCCGTCATGCTGATGGAACTCTCCCTCGACACTTTTCTGGATCAAGAGTAAGTTCGAGGGACGTCATCGAGCTGAACGTGTGCAGAACTCAGAGGTGTCGTATGTTCGGTGCTTGATCGGTTGGAACGAGAAGAAGTTTGACTGCATCAACCGCGTTGTCAAACGCTTCCGCTTTTGGTCTATGAGGGTACATGGACACACTCTCCCCCTCTGCATTCTATGCATCTCCTAGATAGATCGTGCATGATCGTAGGAAATTCTTTGAAATTGCATGCTATGTTCCCCAACAGTGCCACCGAGCCAGGTCTATGCGTAGATGATATGCACAAGTAGAACAAAAAGAGTTGTGGGAGATGATAGTCATACTTCTTACCACCAACGTATTATTTTGATTCAGCGGTATTGTTGGATGAAGCGGGTTGGAGCAACCTTACATGACCACGTTCATGAGTCCGGGTCCATCGACAGACATGCAACTAGTTTTGCATAAAGCTGGCTGGTGGGTGTCTGTTTCTCCAACTTTAGTTGAATCTAATTTGACTGCGGTCGGTCCTTGTTGAAGGTTAAAACAGCAAACTTGAGGAAACATCGTTGTGGTTTTGATGCTTAGGTAAGAACGGTTCTTGCTAGAAGCCTGTAGCAGCCACGTAAAACTGGCAACAACAAAGTAGAGGAAGTCTAACTTGTTTTTGCAGGGCATGTTGTGATGTGATATGGTCAAGACATGATGTGATATACATTATTGTATGAGATGATCATGTTTTGTAGAAGTTATCGGCAACTGACAGGAGCCTTATGGTTGTCGCTTTATTGTATGAAATGCAAACACCATGTAATTGCTTTACTTTATCACTATGCGTTAGCGATAGTTGTAGAAGTAATAGTTGTCGAGATGACCACGACACTACGATGGTGATCAAGGTGTCAAGCCAGTGACGATGGAGATCATGACTGTGCTTTGGAGATGGAGATCAAAGGCACAAGATGATGATGGCCATATCATGTCACATATTTTGATTGCATGTGATGTTTATCTTTTATGTATCTTATTTTGCTTAGTACGGTGGTAGCATTATAAGATGATCCCTCACTAAATTTCAAGGTATAAGTGTTCTCCCTGAGTATGCACCATTGCGGCAGATCGTCATGTCGAGACACCATGTGATGATCAGGTGTGATAAGCTCTACGTTCAAATACAACGGGTGCAAGACAATTTTGCACATGCGGAATATTCGGGTTAAACTTGATGAGCCTAGCATGTACAAACATGGCCTCAGAACACTGGAGACCGAAAGGTCGAACGTGAATCATCTAGTAGATATGATCAATATAGAGATGTTCACCATTTAAAACTACTCCGTCTCACGTGATGATCAGACATGGTTTAGTTGATATGGATCACGTGATCATTTGGATGACTCGAGGGATGTCTCTCTAAGTGGGAGTTCTTAAGTAATATGACTGATTGAACTTCATTTATCATGAACTTAGTCCAGATAGTATTTGCAAATTATGTTGTAGATCAATAGCTCGTGATGTAGCTCCCCGTTTATTTTTGATATGTCACTAGAGAAAAATAAGTTGAAAGATGATAGTAGAAATGATGCGGACTGGGTCCGTGATATGAGGAATATCATAATTGCTACACAGAATAATTATGTTCTTGATGCACCGCTAGGTGACAGACCTATTACAGGAGCAGATGCCAACATTATGAACGTTTCACAAGCTCGTTATGATGACTACTTGATAGTTTAGTGCACCATGCTTTACGGCATAGAACCGGGACTTCAAAAATGTTTTGAACGCCACGGAGCATATGAGATGTTCCAAGAGTTGAAATTGGCATTTCAGACTCATGCCTGTGTTAAGAGGTATGAGACCTCCGATAAGTACTTTGCCTACAAGATGGAGGAGAATACCTCAGCTAGTGAGCATGTGCTCAGAATGTCTAGGTACCACTATCACTTGAATCAAGTGGGAGTTAATCTTCCAGATAAGATAGTGATTGACAGAGTTCTCTAGTCACTATCACCAAGTTACTAGAACTTCATGATGAACTATAACATGCAAGGGGTAACGAAAAACGATTCCCGAGCTCTTCGCGATGTTGAAATCGGCGAAGGTAGAAATCAAGAAAGAGCATCAAGTGTTGATGGTTAACAACCACTAGTTTCAAGAAAAAGGGCAAAGGAAAGAAAGGGAACTTCAAGAAGAATGGAAAGAAAGTTGCCACTCTCGGAAAGAAGCCCAAAACTAGACCCAAGCATGAGAGTGAGTGCTTTCACTGCAAAGGGACTGGTCACTGGAAGCAGAACTACCCCAAAAACTTGGCGGATAAGAAGGATGGCAAAGTGAACAAAGGTATATTTGATATACATGTTATTGATGTGTACTTTACTAGTGTTCATAGTAGCCCTAGGGTATTTGATACCGGTTCAGTTGCTAAGATTTGTAACTCAAAACAGGAGTTGCAAAATGAACAGATACTAGTTAAGGGTGAGGTAACAATGTGTGTTGGAAGTAATTCCAAGGATGATAAAATCAACATCGCATGCTCCCTCTACCTTCGGGATTAGTGTTGAACCTAAATAAATGTTATTTGGTGTCCGTGTTGAGCATGAATACGATTGGATCATGTTTATTGTAATACGGTTATTCATTTAAGTCACAGAATAACAGTTATTCTGTTTACATGAATAATACCTTCTATGGTCATACACCCAATGTAAATGGTTTATTGAATCTCGATCATAGTTATACACATATTCATAATATTGATGCCAAAAGATGCAAAGTTGATAATTATAGTGCAACATGCTTGTGGCACTACCGTTTAGGTCATATTGGTGTAAAGCGCATGAAGAAACTCCATGCGGATGGGCTTTTAGAATCACTTGATTATGAATCATTTGATACTTGTGAACCATGCCTCATGGGCAAGATGACTAAAACTCCATTCTCCGGAACAATGGAGTGAACCACTGACTTTTTGGAAATAATACATACCGATGTATGCGGTCCAATGAGTGTTGAGGCTCGCGGCGGGTATCGTTATTTTCTGACCTTCACAGATGATTTGACTAGATATGGGTATATCTACTTAATGAAACACAAGTCTGAAACATTTGAAAAGTTCAAAAGAATTTCAGAGTGAAGTGGAGAATCATCGTAACAAGAAAATAAAGTTTCTACGATCTAATCGCGGAGGCAAATATTTGAGTTACGAGTTTGGCCTTCATTTAAAATAATGTGGAACAGTTTCAAAACTCATGCCACATGGAACACCACAGCGTAATGGTGTGTCCGAATGTCGTAACCGTACTTTATTAGATATGGTGCGTTCTATAATGTCTCTCCCCGATTTGCCTTTATCATTTTGGGGTTATGCATTAGAGACAACTGCATTCACGTTAAATAGGGCACCATCTAAATCCGTTGAGATGACACCGTATGAACTATGGTTTGGCAAGAAACCTAAGCTGTTGTTTCTTAAAGTTTGGGGTTGTGATGCTTATGTGAAAAAGTTTCATCCTGATAAGCTCGAACCCAAATCGGAGAAGTGCGTCTTCATAGGTTACCCAAAAAAGAAATTTTTGGGTACACCTTCTATCACAGATCAGAAGGCAAGATATTTGTTGCTAAGAATGGATCCTTTCTAGAAAAGGAGTTTCTCTCGAAAGAAGTGAATGGGAGGAAAGTAGAACTTGATGAGGTAATTGTACCTTCTCTTGAATTGGATAGTAGCTCATCACATGAAACCATTCCCGTGATGCCTACACCAACTAGAGAGGAAGCTAATGTTAATGATCATGAAACTTCAGATCATGTTACTACCAAACCTCGTAGGTCAACCAGAGCATGATCCACACCAGAGTGGTATGGTAATACTATTCTGGAAGTCATGTTACCAGACCATGACGAACCTACGAACTATGAGGAAGCGACGATGAGCCCAGATTCCGATAAATGGCTTGAGGCCATGAGATCTGAGATATGATCCATGTATGAGAACAAAGTGTGGACTTCGATGGACTTGCCCGATGATCGGCAAGCCACTAAGAATAAATGGATCTTCAAGAGGAAGATAGACGCCGATGGTAGTGTTACTATCTACAAAGCTCGACTTGTCGCAAAAGGTTTTCGACAAGTTCAAGGAGTTGATTATGATGAGACTTTCTCACCCGTAGTGATGCTTAAGTCTGTCCGATCATGTAATTAATTGCCGCATTTTATGATTATGAAATCTGGCTAACGAACGTTAAAATGACATTCCTTAAAGGATTTCTCAAAGAAGAGTTGTATATGATGCAACCAGAAGGTCTTTTCGATCCTAAAGGTGCTAACAAAGTGTGCAAGCTCCAGCGATCCATTCATGCACTGGTGCAAGCATCTTGGAGTTGGAATATACACTTTGATGAGGTGATCAAAGCATATGGTTTTATACAAACTTTTGGAGAAGCCTGTATTTACAAGAAAGTGAGTGGGAGATCTGTAGCATTTCTAGTATTATATGTGGATGCCATGTTGTTGATTGGAAATGATACAAAATTTATGGATAGCATAAAAGGATACTTGAATAAGAGTTTTTCAATGAAATACCTCGGTGAAGCTGCTTATATATTAGGCATCAAGATCTATAGAGATAGACCAAGACGCTTAATTGGAATTTCACAAAGCACATACCTTGATAAAGTTTTGAAGAAGTTCAAAATGGATCAGTCAAAGAAAGGGTTCTTGCCTATGTTACAAGGTGTGAAGTTGAGTAAGACTCAAAACCCAACCACTGTAGAACATAGAGAGAGAACAAAAGTCATTCCCTGTGCCTCAGCCATAGGTTCTATAAAGTATGTCATGATGTGTACCAAACCTATTGTACACCTTGCCATGAGTTTGGCAAGGGGTTACAATAGTGATCTAGGAGTAGATCACTGGACAGCGGTCAAAATTATCATTAGGTACCTAAAGAGGACTAAGTAAATGTTTCTCGATTATGGAGGTGACAAAGAGTTCGTCATAAAGGGTTACGTCGACGCAAGCTTTGACACTGATCCAGATGACTATCAGTCTCAATCTGGATACATATTGAAAGTGGGAGCAATTACCTAGAGTAGCTCCATGCAGAGCATTATAGACATAGAACTTTGCAGAATAGAGACGGATCTGAATGTGGCAGGCCCGTTTACTAAACTTCTCTCAGAAGCAAAACATGATCACACCTTAGTACTCTTTGGGTATTAATCACATAGCGATGTGAACTAGATTATTGACTTTAGTAAACCCTTTGGGTGTTGGTCACATGGCGATGTGAACTATGGGTGTTAATAACATAAAGATGCGAACAATTGGTGTTAAATCACATGGCGATGTGAACTAGACTATCGACTCTAGTGCAAGTGGGAGACTGAAGGAAATATGCCCTAGAGGCAATAATAAAGTTGTTATTTATATTTCCTTATATCATGATAAATGTTTATTATTCATGCTAGAATTGTATTAACCGGAAACTTGATACATGTGTGGATACATAGACAAAACACCGTGTCCCTAATAAGCCTCTACTAGACTAGCTCGTTGATCAAAGATGGTTAAGTTTCCTAACCATAGACATGTGTTGTCATTTGATTAGTGAGATCACATCATTAGGAGAATGATGTGATGGACAAGACCCATCCGTTATCTTAGCATAATGATCGTTAAGTTTTATTGCTATTGCTTTCTTCATGACTTATACATATTCCTTTGACTATGAGATTATGCAACTCCCAGATACTGGAGGAATACCTTGTGTGCTATCAAATGTCACAACGTAACTAGGTGATTATAAATATGCTCTATAGGTATCTCCGAAGGTGTTTGTTGGGTTGACATAGATTGAGATTAGGATTTGTCACTTCGAGTATCAGAGAGGTATCTCTGGGCCCTCTCGGTAATGCCCATCATAATAAGCCTTGCAAGCAATGTGACTAATGAGTTAGTTGCGGGATGATGCATTACAGAACGAGTAAAGAGACTTGCCGATAATGAGATTCAACTAGGTATGGAGATACCAACAGTCGAATCTCGGGCAAGTAACATACCAATGACAAAGGGAATAACGTGTGTTGTCATAACGGTTTGACTGATAAAGATCTTCGTAGAATATGTGGGAGCTAATATGAGCAACCAGGTTCCGCTATTGGTTATTGATACGTCTCCAACGTATCTACTTTCTCGCATGCTTTTTCTCTTGTTTTGGACTCTAATTTGCATGATTTGAATGAAACTAACCCCGGTCTGACGCTGTTTTTAGCAAAACTACCATGGTGTCGTTTTTTGTGCAGAAATAAAAGTTCTCGGAATGGAACGAAACTTTGTGAGGATTTTTTAAATCAGTAATAAGAATTTCTGGCGCCAAGACCCACCAGAGAGGGGCCCCTAGGTGGGCACAACCCACCAGGGCGCGCCCCCTCTGTTGGCGCGCCCAGGTGGGTTGTACCCACCTGGTGGCCCCGCAGACGACCCCCTGATACTATAAATTCACATATTTCCAGAAAAAATAAGAGAGAAAGAATTTTCGCGATCCACGGGACGAAGCCGCCGCCAAGCCCCGTTCTTCCTCGGCAGGGTAGATCTGGAGTCCGTTTGGGGCTCTGGAGAGGGGGATCTTCGTTCTTCGTCATCACCAACCCTTCTCCATCATCAATTCCATGATGCTCCCCACCGGGAGTGAGTAATTCCTTCGTAGGCTCGCTGGTCAGTGAGGAGTTGGATGAGATTCATCATGTAATCGAGTTATTTTTGTTAGGGCTTGATCCCTAGTATCCACTATGTTCTTAGATTGATGTTGGTATGACTTTGCTATGCTTAATGCTTGTCACTTTGGGCCCGGGTGCCATGATTTCAGATTTGAACCGTTTATGAATTCATCATTATATCCATGTTTTAGATCCGATCTTGCAAATTATAGTCACCTACTACAGTTATGATCTGACAACCCCGGAGTGAAAACAACCGGGCCCACTCTCGGTGATGACCGTAGTTTGAGGAGTTCATGTATTCACTATGTGTTAATGCTTTGTTCCGGTTCTCTATTAAAAGGAGGCCTTAATATCTCGTAGTTTCCAATATGGACCCCGCTACCACGGGAGGGTAGGATAAAAGATGTCATGCAAGTTCTTTTAATAAAGCACGTATGACTATTTACGGAATACATGCCTACATTATATCGATGAACTAGAGCTAGTGCCGTATCGCCCTAGGTTATAACTATCACATGATGAATATCATCCAACAAGTCACCGATCAAATGCCTACGAATTTATCCTTATTGATCTTGCTGCGTTACTATTGCTATCATCACTGTTACACTTGCTACAAACTACTGCTATCACTGTTATTGTTACCATTGCTGTTGTCACTGTTATCAAAACTATCAAACTACTTTGCTACTGATCACTTTGCTGTAGATAATTAATCTCCAGGTGTGGTTGAATTGACAACTCAGCTGCTAGTACCTTCAAATGTTCTTTGGCTCCCCTTGTGTCAAATCTATAAATTTGGGTTGAATACTCTACCCTCGAAAACTGTTGCGATCCCCTATACTTGTGGGTTATCAAGACCTTTTTCTGGCGCCGTTGGCGGGCAGCATAGCTATATTTGGTGAGTCACTTGGGATTATTATCATATTATCACTATTAGGATCTGGAGGATCCAAAAACTAAGATATTTCCCTCAAGGACGAGGGGAGGTAAGGAACGGCCATCCAGTTCTGCTTTAGATTCACCTTTTGTTTTGAGTAAACTTGCAACACCACCACATGCTATCAATTTTGATATGTCGCAAGTTATTGATGATGCTACTTCTACTATGAATGATGTTTATGATGATGCTAGTACCTTGCTTGATAATGATGATGTGCCACTTGGTGAATTTCTTGATAAACAAATTGCTAGAGTTATACAACATGATGTTATTGAGTCTGATGATGAGCTTGAAACTGAATCTCCTGAAATACCTGCTAGAACTAGCTTCCTAGATATGAATTGCCTAAGGTACGGGAAGGTTATGTTATGAGTGAAGAAGCAACTAGAGATATTCTTGCTTGAAATGATAGAGATGATCTAGAGAAATTATTACACAAGTATAAGGAAAAATCTCTAAATGCTAGAATGAAATGTGATCCCAAGTTTGCTACTTCACCTATCTTTATTGATGATAAGGATTATGAATTCTGTGTCAACCCAGAGTTAATTATTTGGTTGAATCTGATCCCTTCCATGGTTATGAAACTAAAACTGTTGTGGCACATCTTACTAAGTTGAATGACGTAGCCACCCTTTTTACTCATGATGAGAAAACTCGTTATTACTTTATTCTCAAATTATTTCCTTTCTCATTAAAGGGTGATGCTAAATCTTGGTACAATACTCTTGCTCCTGGTTGTGTGCGTAGTCCCCAGGATATGATTTATTACTTCTCTCAAAAATATTTTCCTGCTCATATGAAACAAGTTGCCTTACAGGAAATATTTAACTTTGCTCAAACTAAAGAAGAGAGTCTCCCACAAGCTTGGGGGAGGCTTTCCAGTTACTTAATGCTTTGCCTGATCATCCTCTTAAGAAAAATGAAATACTTGATATCTTCTATAATGGACTAACCGATGCTTCTAGGGACTTCCTAGATAGTTGTGCTAGTTGTGTTTTCAGGGAACGAACTATTGGACAAGCTGAAGAATTATTGAATAACATATTGAAAAATTATGATGATTGGACTACTCCCGAACCACCACCTAAACTCACTCTGAAGAAGAGGGGTATATTATATCTCAGTCCCGAAGATATGCAAGAGGCAAAGGAATCTATGAAGGAAAAAGGTATTAAAGCTGAGGATGTTAAAAATTTACCTCCTGTTGAAGAAATACATGGGTTTAATACACCACAAATGCATAAGGTGGTAGAGGTAAATTCTCTTATGAAGTTTAATGATAATGATAATCCTCACAATATGCATCCTAGTCAATGCCTTTATGAGTTTGAAAACTACATTAGGAAACAAGATCATTTCAATGCAAATGTTATGAAACAATTGAAATATAATTCTGATATGATTGCTTGCTTGAGTGACTTGTTATTTAGAATATCAAATGATGTTAGAGGTGTTGGAAAACATGCTTCTATGGTTCAAACTCAATTAGAACAAGTTGCTAAATCACAAAGAGAATTACTTGATGAAATGAATCATAATATGCATGACTTTGCTGTTAGAGTTGCAACTAGAGGAGGTAAAATGACTCGGGAACCACTTTATCCTAAGGGACACCCTAAAAGAATTGAACAAGATTCACAAAGAGCTAACACTAGTGAACCTAGTCCTCCTAGAAAGAAAAAGAAAAAGAAAAATGTTAGGACTTTGCACACTTCTAGTGAACCTGAAATAGAAAAACCTCCTGGTATTGAAAATGAAATTTATATCTCTGATGTTGAAACTCAATCTGGTAACAAACACTCACCTAATGATAATGAAAAATATAATAATGAGGTTCATGAAGACTCTCAACCAAATAATAAAGAACCAGATAATGATGTTGAGATAGAACCACCTGTTGATCTTGATAACCCACAACCTAAAAGTAAAAGATATGACAAAAGAGACTTTGTTGCTAGAAAACACGGTAAAGAAAGAGAACTGTGGGTTCAAAAACCTATGCCTTTTCCACCCAAGTCAACTAAAAATAATGTTGATGAAGAATTTGAACACTTTGCTGAAATGCCGAGGCCAGTCTTTTTGCTTACTCGCTTGACTGATATCGTGAAAATGCCTCCATATGCAAAGTATATGAAAGACATCATCAAAAATAAGAGAAAATTACCAGAAGCTGAAATCTCCACTATGCTTGCTAACTATACTTTTAAAGATGGAGTACCTAAAAAAACATGGAGATCCGGGAATACCAACTATACCTTGCTCTATCAAAAAGAATTATGTGAAAACTGCTTTGTGTGATTTAGGAGTTGGTGTTAGTGTTATGCCTTTCTCTTTATATAAAAGACTTGACTTGAACAAAGTAACACCTACTGAAATATCTTTGCAAATGTCTAACAAATCAACTTCCATCCCTATCGGTACTTGTGAGGATGTGCCCGTTGTTGTTGCTAATGTTACTATTTTGACTGACTTTGTTATACTTGAGATGCCCGAGGACGACAACATGTCGATTATCCTTGTTAGACCCTTCTTGAATACTACAGGGGCTGTTATTGATTGCAACAAAAGCAAGGTCACTTTTCATCTTAATGGCAAAGAGCATATAGTGCACTTTCCGAAGAAATAATTCCAAGTGAAGGGTATTAATGTTATTGAAAAATCTCCGACAATCACTATTGGAAGTTTTCATACCTACTGTCAAAAAGAAATATGAAATGCTTATTGTTGGGGAAATGCATATCCCCATTGAGGTAACTTAGTGGTTTACGGAAGTACTTTGGTTTCATGCTAATCGAAATTGGTTGTTAATAAGACTTGATCAACCTTATTAATGGATCATTTTTGAATGGTATGAAGTTGATGAATTTAGTAAGCACTACTTTTTGTCCCTACTTTTTATTCTCTGTTTTTATTAGTTAAATAAAATAAAATGCCATGTTTTGTCTGTTTTCTGAATTTCCCATGCAATAAAAAATGAACCAAAAATAAAAGTTCTCAGAATGCCCTGAAAATTTTACATGATTTTTTCAAAATATTTGAGAATTTTTGGTGCAATAAACATCAGAGGAATGTGCACCAGGTGGGCACAACCCACCTGGGCGCGCCAGCACCGCCAGGAACGCCCTGGTGGGTTGTGGTCCCCACGTGGGCCCGCTCACTTACCTCTTCATACCACATCATCACTTACCTCCAGAAAAAATCCCCATTGCTCTCTCTCCTGTGTTCTTGAGCTCAAACCCACGAATTTCGATCTCTTTGTTCGAAGCTCTGTCTCTGAAACTGTTTCGGGGGATTGTTGCTTGGTATGTGACTCCATCATTTGTCCAAGTAGTTTTTGTTTTAGTGGTTTATACTTTGAATAATTAGCTACTCTTGGTGTTGTTGTAGATGTGCTTGCATGTTGAATTCTTAGTGTTCTAAATTGTTTGAATGCTTGCTATGGCCTCTATGTATCCCTATGAGTAGTTGCTATCAATCTTACAAAGTTTTGTTGACAAATTTTCATCACTCCAAAATTTTTATTTTCAGAAAATTGTACGCGGACATGAATATCTTCAGGAAGTTTGGCTCCAAGAAGAACTACAAGGGTGTTATTGGGGAGTTGTCTGACACTGATCTCCACCCTCGGAGGTTGGTGGAGGTACGGCCATGTGAATGGCTGCACACCTCATTTCTACAAGAGGCTGGAATTATTGAGGAGTTCATGCAATATATTGCTAATGCCGGCCTCATCGACTTCATTGCAGATGAGTGTGACCAGAACCACATCCTCACAAACATCTTTGTTCAGAGCTTTACTTTCTTGCTTAGAAATAATCCTCCTGAAGTGATCTTTGATTTATATGATGAAAACCATCAAATACCACTTACTGAGTTTTGTGACATATACATGATCCCGTCTGATGGGAGCTTGGCTGAGCCTCGGCCGGCCGAGTTTGAGGCCTTTTATCGCACGCTGACAGTGGGTGATGAGAGAGGAGTGTCAGCCATCACTGTCGCTGGCTTACATTTTCCCGTTGTTCGTTACTTTCCACTTTTTGTTACCAAATGCTTGCTTGCTAGGGAAAAGGTGGGTGCACTTAGTTCACCAGACCTTGCTGTTTTACGCCGTGCATTTGAGGGCGACAACAATTATAGCTTAGGAGCTATTGTGGCTTGTCGCCTGCATCTTAATAAATCCAAGGGAAAAGTACATGGTAGGATTTTTGCCACTCGTTTGGCAACTCATTTCGAGGTAGCGATATGCCCTCATGATTACCCTCTGACTAAAGTTTACCTAGATTGTGCAGCCATCGATCACCATCAATTTCTTGCACATGATCGTCCTGACATTGCTATTCCCTACAATTGGGACTATAGTGTTGAAGCTCGTGATGTTATTCCATTGCCTGCTCCTGCTTTGTTTGATTCTATTGCCAGGGGCGGATACCGAATTATGGCTGTAGACATCATCGCCTACTGGAACACTCACGCTGCAGCACACCAGGCACCTCCGCAGTGGGACCAGTGGATGCCCACTCCACAGGATCCCTACTACCTTCCAAGCTACTGATTGATTACCAACTTAGGCCAAAAGCCTAAGCTTGGGGGAGTACGTGTTCTCACCAACACTATATTCATGTACACTTATTCCATTTGTCGATGTTCATACTTTTTCATTGTATCATCCATGCTTAGATTTATTTTCTTGCTTTCTTCTTATGTGTTTGAAAAACTTTAGAAAAAACAAAAAAAGTTGTAGTTAATTTACTTTCTATGCATGCTTAGTAGTAGTACTAAAAAGAAAACTCAAAAATATTTCCTTGTTCTTCCTTTCCTTGTTGGGAGCTTTCTCGTGTAAATAGTTTTCCTCATTTTTGCTTTTCCCTTATTTGCTTGCTAAAGAAAACCAAAAACTCCAAAAATATTTCAGTGTGTTTCTCTGAAATTCTTTTCTTTTATTCGAGTTGTATCGAGGAGAAGACCACGATGAAAATGTTGAGTGGCTCCCATATGAATAACTGTTGAACTAATAAAGAGCCCATTTTACCTTGTCTTCTCCTGTTGAATAAAATGTCTGCAGATTCCAGCTTAGTCCATGACACTCTTGCACTATTAATATTTTCATATCATTCGGTCGTGCAAGTGAAAGGCAATGATGACAACATCCGATGAATTGGCCGTGGCAAAGAGAAACTGGTATGAACTCGACTTGTCCTGTATGTGTAAATATGTTTAACCTAGTGCCCATGATTCAACCCGTTATTATTAAACATGTTTGCAATGACAATTAGAGATTATAGTTTCTCATGGCATGCATAAGTAGGTGGGAGTTAATAATGATTTATCTTGGATATCAACATAGCGTTAAAATAATTGTGATGTAGTATGATGGTATGGTATCCTCCTCTGAATGTTCAAGTGGCTTGACTTGGTACATGTTCATGCATGTAGTTGAATCAAAACCAACATAGCCTCTATAATGTTTATGTTCATGGTGTCCATATCCTACTCATGCTAGTGTCCAATGTTACTTACGCATAATGCATGGTTAAGACCATTGTTGCTCTCTAGCTGGTCACTTCTCAATCTAAATTGCTAGCCTTTGCCTGTACTAAGTGGGGATTCTTCTTGTACATCAAAAACCTTGAACCCAAATTTATTGCAGATGAGTCCACCATACCTCCCTATATATGGTATTACCCTGCCGTCCTAAGTAAATTTGCATGTGCCACCTCTAAAAACTTCTAAAAAATTATCCATTTTGTGTGCTTGGATCGTTCATGGAACGACAGGAGGTGTTCAATATCTTCCATGCTAAGCGAGTTATTCTCAGATTGAGTGTTTATTCATTCGCCATCGCACAAGAAAATGGGCAGTAATAGGGATGCCCAGTCCCAAACTGCAAAAAGAGCTCATCTCTTAAATAATCAAACAAAAACTCCCAAATGGAGTCAAAACCTTTACTTTTACCGCTTGGGAACCGCCACTAGTGTGCTTAGCATGGAAGATGTTGATAACTGATGGTTGTGAAGTGAATAAGAAGGTGCATGTCTCAAAATATCATTTATCTCTGTTTTAAAAACTGAGCTCTGGCCTCTCTGCAAATCACTGCTTCCCTCTATGAAGGGACTTTCCATTTACTTTTATGTTGTGTCATCACCTTCTAAAAAACAAGCGCCAGAAACTGAGTAGAGCACAACTGTCATGATTTATGCATTGTGTGTAGCTAAT
Organism: Triticum urartu; assembly: GCF_003073215.2. NCBI lineage: Eukaryota > Viridiplantae > Streptophyta > Magnoliopsida > Poales > Poaceae > Triticum > Triticum urartu. The sequence goes on from NC_053028.1 coordinate 350,959,098, forward strand.
TTTGGGTGCATCATTACTGGATCTTTTCTACCATGAATTACAATGTTTAGTCGCTGCTTGAACTTTGGAGGTGCTCTGCATTTATGTTGTCTCAGAAAGGTCTAGCGAGATACCACTATTGTCATCTTATATCATGGTTGTTTTGACAACGTGTTACCGTTTGAGATATCTTATTATTGCTCACTAGCTGATTATGTCATTGATATGATTGATTATAATCTTTAACTGTTATTGTTAACATGGTTAGTTATAATGTTGGCTGAAAACTAGGTGTTGTTTAAGCTTATTTATGCAACCAAGAGCAAAAGAGTTCGTAAAAGTTTTTCTTTCTCACTTTCAGTTTATCAACTGAATTGCTTGAGGACAAGCAAAGGTTTAAGCTTGGGGGAGTTGATACGTCTCTAATGTATCTATTTTTTCTCACGCTTTTCCTCTTGTTTTGGACTATAATTTGCATTATTTGAATGAAACTAACCCTGGACTGACGCTGTTTTCAGCAGAACTACCATGGTGTTGTTTTGTGCAGAAATAAAAGTTCTTGGAATGGAACGAGACTTTGCGATGATTTTTTATATCAATAATAAGAACTTCTGGAGCCAAGACCCACCAGAGAGGGGCCCCTGGGTCAGCACAACCCACCTGGGCGGTCCAGGAGAATTATCATGATCCACGAGATGGAGCCGCCACCAAGCCCTGTTCTTCCTCAACACGGCAGATCTGGAGTCCGTTTGGGGCCCCGGAGAGGAGGATCTTCGTTCTTCATCATCACCAACTCTTCTCCATCACCAATTCCATGATGCTCCCCACCTGGAGTGAGTAATTCCTTCATAGGCTCGCTGGTCGGTGAGGAGTTGGATGATATTCATCATGTAATCGAGTTAGTTTTGTTAGGGATTGATCCCTAGTATCCACTATGTTCTTAGATTGATGTTGCTATGACTTTGCTATGCTTAATTCTTGTCACTTTGGGCCCGGGTGCCATGATTTCTGATCTGAACCGTGTATGAATTCATCATTATATCCATGTTTTAGATCCGATCTTGCAAGTTATAGTCACCTACTACGGTTATGATCCGACAACCCCAGAGTGACAACAACCGGGCCCACTCTCGGTGATGACCGTAGTTTGAGGAGTTCATGTATTCACTATGTGTTAATGCTTTGTTCTGGTTCTCTATTAAAAGGAGGCCTTAATGTCCCTTAGTTTCCAATATGGACCCCGCTGCCACGGGAGGGTAGGACAAAAGATGTCATGCAAGTTCTTTTAATAAAGCTCGTATGACTATTTACGGAATACATGCCTACATTGTATCGATGAACTGGAGCTAGTGCCGAATCACCCTAGGTTATAACTGACACATGATGAATATCATCCAACAAATCACCGATCCAATGCCTACGAATTTATCCTTATTGATCTTGCTGTGTTAGTATTGCTATCATCAATGTTACACTTTCTACAAACTACTGCTATCACTGTTACTGTTACCGTTGCTGTTGTCACAATTATCAAAACTATCAAACTACCTTGCTACTGATCACTTTGCTGTACATAATTAATCACTAGGTGTGGTTGAATTGACAAATCAATTGCTAATACCTTCAAATATTCTTTGGCTCCCCTTGTGTCGAATCTATAAATTTGGGTTGAATACTCTACCCTCGAAAATTGTTGTGATCCCCTATACTTGTGGGTTATCAGTTATTGACCGGAGAGATGTCTCGGTCATGTCTACATAGTTCTAAAACCCGTAGGGTCCGCACGCCTAACATTTGATGACGATTTGTATTATATGAGTTATGTGATTTGGTGATCGAATTTTGTTCCGAGTCCCGGATGAGATCACGGACATGGCGAGGAGTCTCAAAATCGTCGAGAGGTAAAGATTCATATATAGGAAGACAATATTTGGACACCGTAAGTGTTGCGGGGGTACCGGGTACGTATCGGGTCACCGGAAGGGGTTTCGGGCAACCCCCAACAAACTATATGGGCCTAATGGACCAAGAGAGGGACAGACCAGCCCCTAAGGGGCTGATGCGTCCCCCCATATGGGCTGGCCAAATTGGAGTAGAAAAGGGGAAGGAAGAAAGGAAAAAGGGAATAGGATTCCCCCTTCCCCCTCTTCCCTTCCTACTCCGAATAGGAATATGAAAGGGGGGAGGCCGAATTGGGAGGACCCCAAGTAGGATTCCTCCTACTTGGGGCGCCCCATGGCTGCCTCTCCTCCCCTCCAACCTATATATATGAGGGGGGCACCACTAGAACACACAACAAACATTGTTAGCCATGTGCGGTGCCCCCTCCACAGTTTACGCCTCCGGTCAAATTCAGGTAGTGCTTAGGCGGAGCCCTGCGCGCATCACTTCACCATCACCGTCACCACGCCGTCGTGCTGACGGAACTCTCCCTCGACACTTTGCTGGATCAAGAGTTCGAGGGACGTCATCAAGCTGAACGTGTGCAGAACTCGGAGGTGCCGTACATTTGGTGCTTGACCGGTTGGAAGGAGAAGACATTAACAGCGTTGTCAAACGCTTCCGCTTTCAGTCTATGAGGGTATGTGGACACACTCTACCCCTCTTGTTGTTATGCATCTCCTAGCTAGATCTTGCGTGATCATAGGAATTTTTTTGAAATTGCATGCTACATTCCCCAACAGTACTTACGACTGGAAACGATTTCGCCTGTATAATTGTATTTTTTAGCACTACTGTATGTATAACCGTATTTGATTGCTCGTCGGTGGCACATGAACTAATTTTGTCGAGCGTGTGTTCCAGGAGGGCATATCCCCGATGGTTTCTAGGTCATGTGGGAAGGACCCCCCTATTGCCCACACTCACTTGGCGACGGTTCCAAATGTCGTCGCGGAAAGGGGTTAAAAACCATTTGTATAGCACCTCGTTGTACTAGTGCCATGCCATGAGACCATTATGTTTGAAAATTCCTTCCAACTTACTGCACATGGAATTAACTCGTACACAAGTACAAAAATATGATTTTTCAAACCGTTATGGTTAGCTATTGCATGAAGATGTAGTTCAAATTTGAATTACAGTCATTAAATGGCTAAAAAATCACATAAATGTCTTTAAAAGGTCAAATGACCCCTGAAATTTTTCAAATTTTCACATGATAGTTGTATTAGTCCATGTTAAATGTAGAAATAAACTGAAGGCCGTAAGGGGAAGCAATCTCCCGTTCTTCATCAAACAGGCATTGTTCCCTCTCGGAACCACGAGCCTTCTAGTGAGTTGCTTTGGTTTGTGAGCGGTGTGTGTGTCCAAACTTTCGTGAAACATGCCAAATTTTTGACCACGTCATCTTGGTGGCATGAAATTACATCAAGCAAGGTTTCATGTGTTTCTATTTTTTTATTTTTTTGGAATTTAAATGCCACGGCACTCAATTCTTAATTGTGTCATAGGCGTTAGACCAATATGTTTGAAAATTCCTTCCAATTTACTACACATGGAATTAAATCCCATACAAGTACACAAAATATGACTTTTCAAACCTTTATGGTTAGCTATTGCATGTACATGTAGTTCAAATTTGAATTATAGTCATTAAATGGCTAGAAAATCACTTAAATGTCTTAAAAGGTCAAATGACCCCTCAAATTTTCCAAAATTTGACACGATAGTTGTATTAGTACTACAAATTTTCTCATACATTTAAAACACCATCCATTGCCAGTTTACTCGAAATTTGTCTTTCACAGCTAATAAAAAATATCAACAACATCATGATACGTCTCCAACATATCTATAATTTTTTTATTGTTCCATGCTATTATATTATCTATTTTGGATGGTTAATGGGCTTTAATATGCTCTTTTATATTATTTTTGGGACTAACCTATTAACCAGAGGCCCAGTGCCAGTTTCTGTTTTTTTTGCCTATTTCAGTGTTTCGTAGAAAAGGAATATCAAACGGAATCCAAACGGAACGAAACGCTCACGAGGATCTTTCTTGGAACAAATGCAAACCAGGAGACCTGGAGTGGAAGTCTGGAAGTCCGTGAGGCGGCCACGAGGTAGGAGGGCGCACCCCCACCCTCGTGGGCCCCACGGAGCTCCACTGATGTACTTCTACTTATACCCTAAAAACATCAAGGGGAGCCATGAAACCACTTTTCCACTGCCGCAACCTTCTATACCCGTGAGATCCCATCTGGGGCCTTTTCCGGCGATCTGCCGGAGGGGGATTTGATCACGCAGGGCTTCTACATCAACACCATAGCCTCTCCGATGATGTGTGAGTAGTTTACCACAGACCTTCGGGTCCATAGTTATTAGCTAGATGGCTTCTTCTCTCTCTTTGGTTCTCAATACAAAGTTCTCCTCAATGTTCTTGGAGATCTATTTGATGTAATACTTTTTGCGGTGTGTTTGCCGAGATCCAATGAATTGTGGATTTATGATCAAGTTTATCTATGAACAATATTTGGTTCTTCTCTGAATTCTTATATGCATGATTTGATATCTTTGTAAGTCTCTTCCAATTATCAGTTTAGTTTGGCCTACTACATTGATCTTTCTTGCAATGGGATAAGTGCTTAGCTTTGGGTTCAATCTTGAAATGTCCTTTCCTAGTGACAGTAGGGGCAGCAAGGCACATATTGTATTGTTGCCATCGAGGATAAAAAGATCGGGTTTATATCATATTGCTTGAGTTTATCCCTCTACATCATGTCATCTTGCCTAAAGCTTTACTCTGTTCTTATGAACTTAATACTCTAGATGCATGCTAGATAGCAGGCGATGTGTGGAGTAATAGTAGTAGACGCATAATCGTTTCGGTCTACTTAACACGGACGTTGCCGGGGTTTCTGATCCACGGACACCTATGGGACCGGCGGACCGGGTCCCTTTCGGTTCGGCGGGGGCGGAGGTGGCGCAAAGAGCAGATCGAGGCGAAACACGCGAGCGGCTGGTCGTGCAAAGAGTAAATCGAGGCGAAGCACGCGAGCGATTTACCCAGGTTCGGGCCGCACGGATGCGTAAAACCCTAGTCCTGCTTTGTGGTTTGGTATTGATTTCCAGCTCGGGAGCGCAGAGTGCTACAGTACACACCAGCGACTAGCGAGACCGAGTGTGGGTGTTGGAATGGCGTCCCCCCGAAGGCTCTCAAAATGGCCGACCCCCTCTATGTTGCACACGGGCCTCCTTTTATACTCAAGGGGTTACCGACATAGAGCAACGGGGGCCAAGGGCAAAAATGGAAAGGGTGCCGTGGATAGGCACAGCTAGGTGCTGTAGTAATCACAGCTACCCGCTATAGTGTTATCATACCTAACCCTGATGGCAGGGGACAAGGGCATTAAATGCCCGTCTGTGTCGCCTAAACAGTACCGGAAGGGGCTTGCTAGGGACGCCACCGTTTGCCACGATGGTTATCTCGTCAGCGCCTGCTCGCCACCTCGCAACCCTAGCTGCGCGACCTCCTGCCACGTGTGCTTGGGAGGGGCCCCCAGAGCGATACGTGGTGGTTGTGCTGGAGCGCGGGCTCGGAGAGGCGGTTTGCCGCGGTTGTTGTCTTGTCGCGTCCGGGAGCTTGTCGCTCACCGGGTCTCGCCGGGACGCGTGGCGCGTCGCGGCAGGTTTTCTTGGTATGCCTGGGTTGGCCTTCCCGGCAAGCTCATCTTGCCGGGGTCTCGTTTCCTTCCCGGCAAGCTCCCCTTGCCGGGGCCTTGAGATGCTTTTGATAGCCTTCCCAGCAATCTCCTCTTGCCGGGGTCTTGTCTTGGATACTTTGTTCTTGAATGGTCTTCAAAGTAGCCGCGGAGGACCCTGGCGGTTACCCGGCAAGCCTTGCCATGGGGATGCTGCGACTGCCCGTGCACAAGTTCGGGGTACTAGGGTACCCCTACCTTAGTACACCGACAGGAGCCCCCGGGCCTGGGCCAGACACGGTGCCGAGCGCTGTTGGGCCAGGCCCAAAATAGTGCACGGGCACGCGCGGCCTAGGTCACGCCGTACATCTCTCCGCTTCCACCGCGCACGCCCAGAACGGCGCGCGTCAAACGCGGCGTCGTGGGTGACGTGGGCGGCGTGCGCGGGGCTAAGCCCCGCGGGCATGCGTCAGGCCATGATGAAGGGGACGGTTCACGCCCTCCCTCTTAAACGGAGGTAGGCGTGGTGCATTTACTGGCCGGAGCCGGTGCGCGGTTTCCGAGGCGCCCACTCCCCGCGATCGCGGGGTGGGGCGAGGCCGCCTCATTCGCGGCCTCGGTTCCGCATCCTCGCCACGTGGCTCCCATGCGCTTGGGGTCGTGGACGGTGGAAGTGGGAATCTGGGCCGCCGCGGGCAGAGGCAGCGGGTCGGCCCCGACTCCCTGCCCTTCCCGTGCCTTGATTCGCTGAGCGGGGCGGCCGAGCCCCCACCTCGCTCCTTTATAAAGAGCGGGAGGGGAGCACGGAAGCCCGCACTCTTCCATCTCCTCCCTTCTTCAGCTTCTGCTCCCCTTCCTCACATCTGCTATGGAGAAAGGGAACCCTGGCCCTTCATCGGTGGCGGCAAGGGTCACCGCCAGACAGCGCGCCTCTCCCTCTCCCGCGCCCGTGGTGGCGGAGCCAGCCATAAGGGGAAGAGGGAGGGGGCGAGGTCGTGGGCGAGGTCGAGGACGAGGTCGAGGCGCTCGGGGAAGAGGCGGACGGGGCGGCGCGCCAGCTTCGCCTCCGCCAGCGGTTCCTCTCCCCGCGGCGGTCCATATAGGGGACAACCCTTGCGAGTTCTTCGTCAGGCTGCGCCGAGCGCCTCGTCGTCGCCTCCGGCTCCCAGCTCCGTTCGCGAGCGCGATGGAGTCGGACCCGCACGAGACACTAAGGCTGCACATGAGGGGCTGTGGGATCAGTGGCACACGAGTCCGCGTTGTATTCCCAGCCCCTAATGTGATGTATCTTGACCAAGGGTGGAAGACGTTCACCCGGATCCACAGCCTGATGGGGGGGTTTACCCTCCATTTCAAGCTGATGGAGGGCGATCTTCTTTCCGTCAAGGCCTTCGGGTGCTTCGGCACTCGGGCGAAGTGCTGCGTGGACAGCTCCTCCGATAGCGAAGGCTCCCCCTCGAGCGAGAGTGACGAGGAGGGGAGCGACAGCGACGATGAAGGGAGCGGGCGGCGGGATGGCGGGTCCGACTAGGTGTCGGGCGCCGCTCCGCACGGCACCGGCGACCCCATCATCCGTGTCGCCGGCTCCTTGAAGTCCCCGGGGGCGTCTCCTTGGGCGACTGGCGTAGGGAGGCTGCGGAAGGGGAAGAGGGCTGGCGGCAAGGCCGTCAGGTCGGAGTACGAGGGCGTGGTGCCCTCGACAGCATGCTGACGTCCTGCTGCCCTGTCTTCGAGCCCCGCTTCCGGCGTCGCCATCACCGTCAAGCCCTCGGTCGGCCCCCCGGGATGTTCTCTTGGTGTCTTCTGGCACCTGTGGCTCGCCTAGGCGCCCCTTTTCCCCTTTTCGCCTCCTTGACCTACCTCCTGAAGAGAGGGACAGGAAAGGGATTACGGGCACCTTATCTTTTTAATTTGTAAGCCCTCGGGCCTTAGCTGCATCTAAAACTTGTAATACTCTCTTTCATGTTTTTCATCCTCTATGGACTGTACCTGAGTGGGATGTTTTTTAATGAAAAAGGGATGCTTGCCGGGTTATTTGTCTCGCGGGTTAAACCCACGCCAAGGAGCAAATCCTTGGTATCCCTCGGACAGATATTTTATCTCCCGGCAACAGGCCCTGCCGCCTTCCCACGTCGCTCGACTTTTCTCACGCCTTTGACGGAGGCGGGAACGAGGTGGGTGCGGCCTCCTCGTTTCATCCCTTTGCTGCCGCGACTACGACCAAGCCTGGCCCCGGGAATGCGCTCCAGGGCCTAGAGTCGAGGGAGTACGGCAGTTTTCGGGAAGAAACGTGGTTTCGCATTCCCCAGTCCATAAGAGGGTGCATGATGAGGGATGAAAGACTTATCTGATATCGCAGCCCCCGGCAACTCTGGCTTTGCCGTGGGTGAATCTTGGTACCCGCAGCCCCCGGCGATACTGGCTTGCCGGGGCTTGGGTGCCGGCGCGCCCTTCTTCTCCTTTTCGTCCTCAAGCGGTCTGGCCAGGATATGTGAGCCCTGCGAACGAAAGAAGAGCAAAGGGACGGACACTCGACCTCTAAGTTAGGGGTTAGCCGCTGTTAGGAACTATCAACCCTAACCAAGGACAAGACTCAACCTAGCATGCATGCTATAACCCCGGGGTGGCAGCGCTTCATTTACTGGTGCTCAGGGTCTGCGCCTGGCTTTGTACAAAGGATTACATGCAAAAGCGGCAAGACTTGTACAGAAAGGTGGTTGCCGGGCAGGGCCCGACAGCCGCGCCTTACGGGTAAAACTTACGAAGATGCTCGATGTTCCAGGAGTTGCTCACTGGAATGCCGTCCTCGGTCTCAAGGCGGACAGCGCCAGACCTTGTGACTTGTTTCACCCGGTAAGGGCCTTCCCACTTCGGCATCAACTTGTTGGAATTCTTGGCCGACTGAACGCGCCGAAGAACAAGGTCGCCTTCCTCGAGACTTCTGGCGTTAACTTTGCGGCTATGGTAGCGGCGCAAAGCTTGCTGGTAGCGAGCAGCTTGCACAGCAGCCTGAAGACGATCTTCCTCAAGGAGCAGCGCGTCATCTTGCCGCAGCTGCTCTTGCTCAAGCTCATCGTAAGCGAGCACTCGAGGTGACCCGTATACGAGTTCCGTGGGAATAACTGCCTCTGCTCCAGAGACTAGAGCAAAGGGTGTCTGTCCAGTGGCTCGATTTGGCGTCGTTCTGATCGACCAATGAACCACCGGTAGCTCCTCGATCCAGTTTCTTCCGCACTCGTGCAGCCTGTCGAAAGTTCTGGTCTTGAGCCCGCGCAGCACTTCGGCGTTCGCCCTCTCCGCTTGACCGTTGCTCCTTGGGTGAGCAACAGAAGCGAAGCAGACCCTGGCGCCGAGATCTTGGACGTACTGCATGAAGGCGCGGCTCGTGAATTGTGTACCGTTGTCGGTGATTATCCTGTTGCGCCGCCGGTTTTTCTTTGCCGGGGCAGCATCCTCACTGTCAGATCCTTCCGCTCCTGTGCTTTCTCCGGGGAATTTCCTCCCTTCCTCAGCGCGTGCACACTTGTCGGCCAGGGCATATAGCTCGCTGATGTCCCGAATCTTGCAAATCGCCATCTCCTCCCACATCCTGCGGTTACGCACGTTCTGATGGAACGCGCTGATTACCGCGGCGGGGTGGATATTTGGGATGTTGTGGTGTACACGGCTGAACCTCTGGATGTACTGGCGCAGGGGCTCTCCTTCCTTCTGGACGAGCAGATGAAGATCGCTCTCTTGGCCATGAGGTTTGTGGCCGCCTGTGAAGGCGCCAACAAACTGATGGCACAGGTCAGCCCAGGAGGATATGGAGTTGTCCGGCAAGTGCATGAGCCAGGACCTGACGTTGGGCTTGAGCACCAACGGGAAGTAGTTGGCAAGGATCTTGTCGTCCCGTCCCCCAGCAGCCTGCACCGCGATGGTGTAGACGCTGAGGAACTCCGACGGATGCAACTTGCCGTCGTACTTCTCTGGTACATCTGGCTTGAAGTTCTTCGTACTGGGCCACTTGACTTGCCGCAGCTCACGGGTGAACGCTGGGCAACCTACCGGGTACGGCAAGTCGCCTGGTTCCCCTGGCGCATGCATGTCAACAGAGGGCCCAGCACGCTGGTCTGATTGACGTCGCGCTTCTCTCCGGCGCTCAATACGAGTACGAGCGTCTTCCCGCTGCCGTCTTGAAGAACTTGGCGCTGATCGCGACGAGCTCGGGGATCTGACGACGCGGTGGAGTCGCTGTCGAGGTGGATTCGACGAGTCGGCGACCTTGGCCTTCGGGGTGGGGAGTGCACAGTAGTTGCACCCCCACCAGTCTTGTCACCACCAGCTCGTACCTGGCTGACTCGCTGCGGCTGCCGAGGAGTGTCGCCGTTGGCGAAGCCGATGAGACTCTGGATAGTGGCCCTCCAGTCGTCGATCTTGTCCCGCGCTGGGGGGTAGTCGAGGAGCAGCTGAGCTCGCACCAAAGCTTCGGCTGCGGTGGCGGGCGGCGGTAGCGAATGGCGCGAGGAGCGGGACATGCTCGGACTTCTAACCACGTTAGAAGGAGCAGCGTCCCGTCCAGGCGACCGCGTGTCGCTCGCGCCAGCAGGTTGACGTGCATGGTGGTCCGGAGCGCTCCGAGATCCACCAGCCGGATCCGGATCCAGCGAGCGCATGGTACCGTGAGTACCATGACGCTGCCGGTCCCGCGCCTCCTGAGATGGGTGCGGTGCATGCACGGACGCCGAGGTCTTGGAGTGCGCCCGGTCGTTGTGGGAGCCGGCTACGCCACCGATGGGTAGCGCAGCCTTGCCCTGGGACCTGGCAGCACCGCGAGTTCCCTCGTCGACGCGTGTTCCTCCGCCGGCGCCTGCCCCATCGGCCGTTTGCTCCGGCGGTGGCTGGCTCGGCGCGGACGGAGCAGCTGCCTCCGAAACCTTCTTCTTCGGCGGCATGTTGACGAAGATGATGAAGATCTAGCCCGAGAGGACGCCGGATCTGAGGACGATGAAGATCTAGCCCGCGAGGACACCGGATCTGGTTCGCACAACTTCGACGCCCCCTACCTGGCGCGCCAAAGATGCCGGGGTTTCTGATCCACGGACACCGATGGGACCGGCGGACCGGGTCCCTTTCGGTTCGGCGGGGGCGGAGCTGGCGCAAAGAGCAGATCGAGGCGAAACACGCGAGCGGCTGGTCGTGCAAAGAGTAAATCAAGGCGAAGCACGCGAGCGATTTACCCAGGTTCGGGCCGCACGGATGCGTAAAACCCTACTCCTGCTTTGTGGTTTGGTATTGATTTCCAGCTCGGGAGCGCGGAGTGCTACAGTACACACTAGCGACTAGCGAGACCGAGCGTGGGTGTTGGAATGGCGTCCCCCCGAAGGCTCTCAAAATGGCCGACCCCCTCTACGTTGCACACGGGCCTCCTTTTATACTCAAGGGGTTACCAACATAGAGCAACGGGGGCCAAGGGCAAAAATGGAAAGGGTGCCGTGGATAGGCACAGCTAGGTGCTGTAGTAGGCACAGCTACCCGCTACAGTGTTATCATACCTAACCCTGACGGCAGGGGACAAGGGCATTAAATGCCCGTCTGTGTCGCCTAAACAGTACCGGAAGGGGCTTGCTAGGGACGCCACCGTTTGCCACGATGGTTATCTCGTCAGCGCCTGCTCGCCACCTCGCACCCCTAGCTGCGCGACCTCCTGCCACGTGTGCTTGGGAGGGGCCCCCAGAGCGATACGTGGTGGTTGTGCTGGAGCGCGGGCTCGGAGAGGCGGTTTGCCGCGGCAAGCGCCTTGCCGCGGTTGTTGTCTTGTCGCGTCCGGGAGCTTGTCGCTCACCGGGTCTCGCCGGGACGCGTGGTGCGTCGCGGCAGGTTTTCTTGGTACGCCTAGGTTGGCCTTCCCGGCAAGCTCCTCTTGCCGGGGTCTCGTTTCCTTCCCGGCAAGCTCCCCTTGCCGGGGCCTTGAGATGCTTTTGATAGCCTTCCCGGCAAGCTCCTCTTGCCGGGGTCTTGTCTTGGATACTTTGTTCTTGAATGGTCTTCAAAGTAGCCGCGGAGGACCCTGACGGTTACCCGGCAAGCCTTGTCGCGGGGATGCTGCGACTGCCCGTGCACAAGTTCGGGGTACTAGGGTACCCCTACCTTAGTACACCGACAGACGTGATGCCTATATTTCATAATCATTGCCTAGATATTTTCATAACTATGCACTCTTCTATCAATTGCTCGGCAGTAATTTGTTCACCCATCGTAATACATGCTATCATGAGAGAAGCCACTAGTGAAACCTATGGCCCCCGGGTCTCTTACTTATTATATTGCATCTCTTTTGTTATCGCATCTTGTTTACTATTTTGCAATATTTAGTTTCCAATCTATACAACAAAACACTAAAAATATTTATCTTATTATCTTTATCAGATCTCACTTTCGTAAGTGACAGTGAAGGGATTGACAACCCCTTTATAGCGTTGGTTGCAAGGTTCTTGATTGTTTGTCCAGGTACTAGGTGACTTGCGTGTTATCTCCTACTGGATTGATACCTTGGTTCTCAAAAACTGAGGGAAATACTTACGCTACTTTGCTGCATCACCCTTTCCTCTTCAAGGGAAAAAACCAACGCATGCTCAAGAGGCAGCAAGAAGGATTTCTAGCTCCGTTGCCGGGGAGATCTACGCTCAAGTCAAGACATACCAAGTACCCATCACAAACTCTTCTCCCTCGCATTACATTATTTGCCATTTGCCTCTCGTTTTCCTCTCCCCCACTTCACCTTTGTCGTTTTATTCGCCCTTCTCCCGTTCATCCTTTTGTTTGCTCATGTTACCATGTGCCTTCTATTAGCTTGCATCTTCGCTTGCTAAATATCTGTTGTTATGGATCCTCATCCCCTTGCTAATCTTTTTAAAAGATCAAATTATGATGAACCAATTGCTAGTGAGTTGACACTACAAAAAAAGACACTTCCGTGATGGTACATGTTTGTCACAGTAGGTCATGTTTTCTGTTATGCATGTACATCCATGACAAATTTATGACAGAATCAAGACAGTCATACCTGTGCTATCGTAGAAGTGTTCCATGACATTACCAAAATTATCATCACGGAAGTGTCCACTTCCATGACAATAAATCACGCGTCATGGAAGTGCTTTCGACAAGGGTGACCGACACGTGGCACCCACTGTAATGGAACACCATTAAGCTATCGGGTCCGGTTTTGGATCCGATACCCGCTAATAGCCTGGACCAATTGGGATTTTCCATGTGTAAAATTCTCATTGGCCAGAGGAAACACGTGTTGGCTCACCATTGGGACAGATGTCATCCATTCATTAGACAGGAGGCGCCTATGATACGTTGACATGTGGCACGGCCCAACAGAGGCCCATTCCAGTGAAAAGGCCGACCCTTTTGACTTGGTCAAAAGGTAACGGGCCGTCAAACGGGCCGGCCCACGGAAAGCCTGTTAATGGCCTGTTCGTATATAGCCCATTTATGGCCCACTAACTCACATCCCATTATGGCCTATCCGAATTAAGCCCAGTAGCTTCATCTGGGCCTTCCAATATGATTCCAGCCCGTTGTAATTCCGGCCCATGTATGGCCCATGATGTCTTTCGGCCCATACAAGACCATTTGTAACTCTTGGCCCATTAACGGCCCGTGGTGAATCTGGCCCGCAATGAATAGCGTACCCCTTTGTACCCATTAACAGCCCATTATTCCATTGGGCCTTTTCCAACCCGTGTTATCTTTCAGCCTTCTCAGGGCCCATTTATTCTTGGGCTCATTTCCAGCATTCGGTTACTTACAACCCGTCATTGGTATTTTCTGCCCGTGGGCCAAATTCAGCCCGCGGTTACAATCGACACGTTACTTCGTTGGGCCGTTTTCTTAACGTCATCAAATATGGCCGATTAACAACGACCTGTTATTGTCGGCCCATGAACGGACGATTCCAAATCTAGCCCGTTTACGGCCCATAATGCGGTCTGTTATTGGACCATGTTTGGCCTATCGATCATATGGCACGTAGAAGGCCCATTGATGCTATGGCCCATAGAAGGCCCATTTTTTGTACGGCCCATAGGAGGCCCATTGTAATTACAGTAAATATGTAGCCCATGGTTATTGTGGCCTAGTTTTAAAAAATAGGTTATTGCGGCCACTAGCAAACCGCGGAGAAAGAATTGCACTGACTACAAGCAAACAAATAAACAAGACAACAAGGAAATAAATAAGCAAGCAACTTACGGTAGGCTATCACGGCTATTACACATATTACATCCACTGGGCATCAAAGTTCTCCACCAGTGCAAATATAGGGAACAAAGCAGCATATCATATACACTGGTTGTCAAAGTTGGCGGCCAGTGCAAATAAACACCGCAGCAAAACAAGTCCAGAACTGAAACCACTTCAGAAGAGCTCAAGAAACAATATCCTGGGTACCCATAATGATGGCAAGATGCTTAGCAAGCTTATTAATTTTCTCTTGTTTGGCTCTTAAATCCTCCAGCACTTATTATTGCACCAGAAAGTATGCATTTGAATTCTGCAGGGACTTCCTCAGTCCTTCGGCTTCCTGTCGCATAACATCTAATCAATGTATTTCAACTTGAAGTTGAGACTCAAGAAGTCGAACTGATTCAGGCAACGAGTTCAAAGAGCTGGTGCAAGCAGTAGTAGCCAGTAACTCAAACACTACATCAAGACAGGACTTTTGGGTTGTCTCGGTGTCTTCAATATAGTTTTTATTAGATTTCTTGGACACCAACAGGGATGTCTCACTATCTTGAACCTTATCTGCATTACTTCCTTTGCCATTGCATGACGGGGTACTCTTCTCCAATATTTTATCCGTGTTCTAAAAGAGAAACAAACAAACGCATCACATGTTTACAATGTAGCATATGAAACTCAATTTGGTAAACCACTTCAGTAGTAAGGTGGATAGGATAACAACATGAAACAAACATATATCTTTGTAGTATGGTCACTATATGGTCTCTATCATTCTAGTTTATGTTGCTAAATCAAGATAGATACAGTTTGAATCATATCTATTTAAGACAAAGTAACATAGACAGAATATAAGTGTGGGAAACTACACAGCAATAACAACACTTGTAATGTGCATGGCATGAGAACATAACTTTTTATTCAATTGAAACTGAAATCAACATAGAGCAAGTTACAACAGCAAACACGTTAAAGAAATAGGTCTGAAACATACCTGTTGCGCCATTGGAGTTTCAATTGCATCCTTCAATTTGAAATTTGTTGGTATGAGTAAATACAGTGATGCAAGAGCAAAGTAGTATGAACCATAGCTACGGAACCTGACCAGAGAACAATTTTTCTTCTGCTTTAAGCGTTGACTTGGGGTTCGGAGTGGTGGTCCTCGTGCTTTCGGCAGTGCAGTTGCCTTACTAACTGCTCATGTTTGGGTGCTCTATGGTGGAGATGGTGATGTGTCAACTAGAACTGGGTTACTATCTGCTGGGGTTGGGGTTAGAAGGGGTGTAGATGGTTCTCTGTCCAACTAGGTAGGGGTACAATCTGCGTGAGTCTGAGTTATGTGTGGTGGGAATGGTTCTTGGGCAAGTACAACCGTGGTTCTATCTGCATCGACAGGTAGCACAATCTTTTCTGAAGACCGTGTTTTTACTCCCACAGATACTGCCATCACCCCCTCCAATTGAAATGGCTAATAAACAAGTAAAGTAATTGAATGTACAGACATTGTAAGATAGACATGTGCAATGGATAGTAGGGAAGAAAACAGGGCATGAAATAATTCACATGTATGGTGTCTAACCAAACAGAATAGCAGGACATAATTTCACATATATGATGGCTAATTAAACATGATAGCATGACACAATTCCAAATGTATGATGGCCAACTAAACATGATAGAATGACATAATTCAAAATATGATGACTATGTAAACAGGATGAGATGATATAACTATATTATGTCTTTAGAAAATGGGCTGGCATGCCATAATTCAGATACATGATGTCTATGTAAACATCTTGGCATGATATAATTCAAATATATGATTTATATAGTAAGCAAGTGAGTAGAGGGCAATCGCATATATGATGTGTCAACTAAGGAGATGGCATTCAATATTGTGCATATGATGTAAAAAATAAGCATTACAATACAACATATGCATGATATGAGTAATATAGCCGTGCCAAGTTTGAGCATACACCTTAGGGGGATAATAGGACTGGTTATCTGCCTCTGAATCCTCCTCTAAAGAGCTATCTGTAATCAGCAAGATATCTACTTCAGCAGGTAGCATTGTCTGCTCTGAAGACCTTGTTTTCACTCCAGATTTCTCCATCACCAATTCAAATGCCTGATGCACAGGAAGAGCAGTTGAATATACAAACATTGTCGACAACTGCAATGAGAAATACAAAAAAGGATGGCATGATATAATTCACATATATGACGCTTGGCTAAACAGCATGGCATTGCATAATTCACATACATAATTCCTTACAACAAGATAGCATTGCATAATTCACATATATAATGTCTTGCAACAAGATGGCATCGCATTATTCACATATATAGTAATTAGACACTAAACAAGCGGCATTCACACAAAGCATGTCTAAACTAAGCAAATGACATAGCAATGCAAGATACCATACGCACGATATGAGCAACATAACCCTGCCAAGTTAGAGCATGCACCTCGGGGGGGGAGGGAATAGGAGTGGTCATCTGTCTCTGAATCCTCCTCTAAGGAGCTATCCATAACCAGCAAGACATGTGCTTCGTCAGATAGCATTGTCTGCTCTGAAGACCTTGTTTCCACTTCAGATTTTTCCATGACCGTGCTGAATGGCTGATGCACAAGAAGAGTAATTGAATGTACTAAAATTGTTGAAAAAATTAACACGTAATAAAAAATGATGGCATGATATAATTCACATATAAGATGACCGGCTAACCAAGGTGGCATTGCAAAATTCACATATATGATGCCTGGCTAAACAAGATGGCATTGCATGATTCACATATACGATAAAGAAACTAAACAGATGGCATTGACACAAAGCATGTCCAAACTAAGCAGATGACATATTTGATGTATCCAGTAAGAAATGCAAGGCACCATATGCATGATATTACCAACATCAGCATGCCAAGTTAGAGCGAAGACCTTAGGGGGTAAATAGGAGTGGTTTCCTTTGCGCAGTGGGTGGAGGGGGGCTTCCTTTGCGCCCAGCATGTAGCGACATCTGCATGAAATTTTATTGCCACGCAAGGCTCGTCTCTTTTGCTCTACATGTTTAGTTCCATTGTGTACAATAACTGACATGCATTGGAATAAAACATAGTGAGATTATGTAAGGAGTGCATGCACAAATCCAGAGTGATGGTAGAAAACCGTGGATAGACCCAAAACCAATGATAGCAGGCAGATAATAGCTTTAGTTAAAAAATACAGATAATGGCTCCTTTAATGTTTGTTTGCACCCAGCATGAAACTCATAGTAGACACCCGAGATTAACCAGATAGTAGACAGATAGTACTGATTGCTGCCCCAATATGTACCCCACAACCATTTGAAAACTCAAGTTTCGGCATTAGTTTGGACCTGGATCGGAGTCTAATAGGTGAACACGATGATAAAGTAGCATGTCATCATATTAAGCGATGCATAATGTAAGCAGACTCGGAAGAGTGTGACCTCTCTTGCAAACCCGTGTAGTCCTCAAGGTCATATGCTCAGTTGATGATGGTAATGCAGTTGTCGTGGCTGCCGGTGGCGGAGAAGAAGATCTGATGCAGTGACAGACAGTCTGGAGAGCGGATCCCTGCTATGGTGAACCCTTCTGTCGTTGGAGCAGCTGAGCTGGGGTGGAACACAGCACAACAGGAGCAGGACAAACAACACAATGATTTCTTTGACACATATCTGTAACAGAAGTAATTGTGTAAGGGCTTGTTTGAATTTGAGGATTCTAACAATCCAGGGATAGGAAATAGACAGGAATAGGATAGGAATGCACGTGCAAAATAGAGAATTTAAAAACACGGGATTTATGCCAATCTGGGTGTTTCATTCACAAGAATTGGAAGATCACAGGATGCAAAGAAGAAAGGTGAGATTAAGTCAAACCACAAGAAAATGTATGATTATAATGCTATTATGCTACTATCTCTTAGTCTTGTGCTTCATGAATAGGAATTTGAAAAGGAGGACAAGTGGAAATTAAAATTCCTACGGTTTTTCTTTCAAGGAGACACTAAAGGAACAAATCCTACAGTTTTCCTTTGCTCCATTCCTTTGAACCAAATTCATGAATAGTAGTACCATAGGAAACTTTCCAATTCCAATGTTTTCCTTCACTTTTCCTTTCAAGCACTAGCGATTCGAGTAGGCAGGCTTGAGCACGGAAAAGCCTCCACTCAAAAAATGTTTTTGTGCTACCTCTATTACTTTGGACCCATGCCACTACCCTACTAGCTCAAATCCCAGGCCCAACGACAAATGCACAGCTCAAACGCACAGAGATTAATAATGCTGGCGTTCAAGAGAGTCCATCATAGATAGCTAAGTTGCCTGGTACCTCACTGCTTGTCATATAGTAGGAGAAACTAATCAAATTTCACGTTACTGCATGTGCTTAGTGGACAATATACATAACATGTAGAGTAAAAAAGGGATGCAACAAGTGTACAACCTCTTTGACGAAGCCATGTCGATCTCAGCGTGACTGGGTTGGCCGGTGAGGATGATCCGGCTGACTTGGCTGTGAGAGGAGGGGAAGAAGATCTTAGGCATCTTGAGATGGAGACCGGGGTACTGCTCCGTTGTGATGGAGGGTTTCGTCGTTGGAGCAACTCCGGTGAGTTGTACGACGTCGAGGCTAAAGCAGGACAGAAGAGACAACGTTAACCTAAGTGGAATTCTAATAGCATCTCCAATAGATGATGTAAAATACATAACCAGAAAGTGCTAGATGTAAAATACATCAGCCGCTCATCTCTGAACTTAACTGTCGAAACTGAATTTAACTGTCGAAACTGAATTTTGCTGTCAAAACTGAATTTTACTATCGAAACTGAATTTTACTGTCGAAACTGAACGCACTAGCTAGTAGCAGAAAAGCAGTAGCAGCAGTAGCGCGTGCGAAAGTCGGGGCAGCTGGTCGTGTAGCAGCATCAGGTGAGGATACCCTGATCCGCCAGCCACCACCGGTCGAACAGCCACCCCCCGTCGCCTCGGCTGGCGGTGCGCCGCCCCGCCCGCCCCGAAACCACTCCCCATCGCCGGTCCCCCCCTGCCCCGGCCACCGATCTAGCCCCCCCCCCCCCGTGCTGAGCTTTTTCTCCGGTGATCCCCACGCCACCGCCCCACCTCCGCCGGCGACCACCATCCCCACCCTGAACCCTAAGATAGATACTAGGGTACTTCTTCGGCGAGCCCCCCACCCCCTGAAAATCGACTGAACCAAAAGTCGATTCAGTCGACTGAAGTGTAGCTAAATTGGAGCAGCATCACAAGTAAGAGCAAGAGCGAGAGCAGTAGTGCGAGCAAGAGCAAGAGCAGACCAAGCAGGGGACCGAGAGCAAGAGCAGAGTAGCAGCGCAGCGAGAGCTAAAGCAGCAGCAGATCCTACTGATGTGGACATCGCCGTCGAGGGAGCGACGCCGTGTAGGAAGTGGCCGGCGACGCCGCCATGGATGGAGCCGTGCTGTGTCGGCTCGAGACCGAGCGCCGGAAGCACCATGAGATCGAATCAAGAAGAAAATGCGGCGATTAGTGTACAATCTCTTTGGTGCCGCCGATTAGGCCTCAGTTTCATCCGAGGAAATGGTGATGGTGACGCTCTTCCGGTGGTGCAGGTGAAGACGACGGTGTGGGAATGGAGGTGGCACGAAAGACAAGGGGAACATCGGGGCAGATCCTTGGAGGTGGAGAATGAAGTGGCTGAACCGGCGGGACGACAAGATCGACGACGGATCCTCATCCGGTACGGTGGATAAGGGACGTCGAGGTGTTGCTGTGGACGATGTTGTCGAGGAAGAGGCTCCGGCTTGGTAGCGGATGGAGGAGGGTGTGGGGCTACGTGGGTTTTTGCGGCCTCGGTGTACGAATGGCTGAGCGGATGGGATGGGAGTGGGGAACCATGGCTTAGGGACACGCTTGTCCGAAATGTGGGGTAAGTTACGAAATTACCCCCACCGATTTTAGCTAGGCGAATATTTTGGTTCAGGGGTCTCACGGGCATTTCGTGTGTCGGGATTTCACAGGAGGTGGGAGTTTTCGCGCGCGTTGTAATTTTGGAATAGCAAGGCACGGGTTGAGATGGAGGGAGTTGTCGGAGCACAACGAGACAAAGATATATCTTAAATATTTCGGGTAACAAGGCGTGGGTTGAAGAGGCGGGAGTTTCGCAGCACGATAGACAAAGACGCTAGCTTGAAATTTCTGCATAACAAGGCGTGGCTTGAAATTTCGGGAGAACAAGCTTAACGTGTTCCCAAAAAAGACAATTAGCACCTCATCACTAGAGAGAGCTATGTCCCGTTTTACAATATTACTAGAAATGCATTCAAATACAATAATAAAAATTCAGGACAACAAGCATAACATGTAAAGTACCAAAACAATTTGTACTTCCCTCAACAATAAAAAAAGAATGTGTGTTGTCTAGCATATGGACTAAATTTGAGTACATTTTCCCTGTTTGAATGGGATTCTACTCAGGTTAGTTATACAACCATCTAAATATTATCTTCACAACACATGACATGAATATAGGAGAAGTAAATTCCTATATAAATACGAACTACATGTACATACGATCTCAAATTCAAATATATGTATAGATTTTATGTTGAATTCAAATCATAGTACATGTATGCTCTAGCTAGATGTTCGGAATCTAAACCATGTATGATATACTACGTACAATGTGTTTGACAAGCACAACACACACACAACAAACACCATTTAGACTAGTAAGTTACACATGCATTGCACGCATGAGATTTGGCAACCAAATTATGAATAAATAGCACATTATAGCATGTAAGCTTTGAGTCATATATGCATGATGTAGATGTTCATTTAATTCTTATAGTTCATTTCATTCAAAAGCATCTAGTTTTTATATGAAAGCTAATCTATTTTAAGATTCATGGAATTGTGTGTTGTAAGGCATAAAGTAAAACCAAATAATGGCTAATCATGTAGAAAAACATTTGGGCAACTCTTATACGGAAGACTCTAGAACAAAGAAGAAGTGCTTGTGTCATTATGCTTAACTTCAACCATGGAGTCTTCTATATTGTACATGTGGCAAAATCTGGTGGAATCTAGATGGTATCCAACGGCCAGTTGTGCTCAAATTTGCCATCTCTGCACCGTCGGATTGGCCTCATCCAACGACCATCTTTCAAATCTAAAGTTATCCGCACACTATATAAAAAATATAAAATAATATATATATATATATATATACGGGTATAGATATAGATATGTGATGAGAAAGCCACCCATCATCTCCAATTAGAATAGTGTGTCCATGCACGGATGCAATGTGGCCAAACGATGTCTGCCATCGATATCTCAAATACAAATCAGTCTGACCTTGTTCAATCTGTATATACAGTGCAACATGCTCGTTTCCAAACCACACCACGCATATCTCAGTTATGTTCATGCATGCATGGGTTTGAAACATCATGGTCTCTTATTTAAATATTTGAATTCTACTTTACATTGATTATGATGTCACCTAGTCTTTTGCACCCACATAGTCATCTTCTCTTTATAATTGTAGCATTAACTTTCTCTCGTGCATGCATGCACAGACAACACTAGTCGGCATTATCCATCACACACATGCAATCTTTTTCTTCAGGTCGGTCTCCCATGCATGCACACACACCTCCCCCTCCCCATCATATTGGGCATTCTTTATCTCTCACGTGCATGCGCAATGATCGATGTTCCTCTATGTGTGTGTATATATAGCTAGGTCTTTCATAGTTTCCACACAAACCGATCAATCTATATATCTAGTGAGGTCTCACCCTCTTTCCCACGTCCACATAGATCAATCTATACCTCTCTATATAGGATTACATAGCTAATACACCCACATTAATTATATATCCAACATCCCCCTCTCATCATCCATGCCTCCGCTTCATCTCCCAGACGCACGCACAGTCGCGAAGACAGGGGCAGCAAGGGCCCTGCCCCCCCTAACATCACTATATATCGAGGCTAATATGAATGTGATCATTAGACAATTGCTGGTAAAATGGTTTAAGTTTATGAATGGGCCCTCCTCGTAAAGGATTATCAATGCTTGGACCCCTAGCTCATTTATTTTTCATGGCTCCGCCACTGCGCGCAACAGCGCATGTTCTCACCCCCTCTCTTCAAATATCGATCTCGCACTTGTGCGCTCCTTCATAGTCTCCCTCCACTGGGCCCCTCGCACCATCTTCTAGCCCCACACCGGATTTTTCCACATGTATAATCTAGCAGACTCCATGGTTGAACTTAAGCATGATGCACAAACCTCAAAACACAAGTGCTTCTCCTTTGTTCTACAATCTTCCGTATCATAATTGCCCAAACTTTTTTCCTAGTTGAATTGCCATTATTTGTTTCTACTTTATGCTTTATAACGCACAATTCCATGAATCATAAAATAGATTAAGGGCTTGTTTGATTCAAAGGATTCTCAAAGGAATTTTGGAGGATTCTAATCCTTAGGGATTTTTCCTATCTTGGTTGTTTGATTCGTACGTTTGTAAACCATAGAAATTTTTCCATAGGATTCATTTGCACTAGATTTCATAGGAAATAGCCCATCCACTCAAACCACTTTGAAAGAATCCTGCTTTTTTTTCTATGCACAATCAAACACTCGTACAATCCTGTAGGATTCAAGACGACATTCCAGTCTAATCCCATGTTTTTCCTATTCCCGTGTTTTGGAAATCCTACGAATCAAAGAGGCCCTAGCTTTTCTTATAAAAACTAATTTATTTTGAATGAGATGAACTATAAAAATTAAACGAAGGTCTACATCAGGCATATATGACTCAGAGCTTACATGTTATAGTGTGGTATTTATTCATAATTTGGTTGCCAAATCTGATGCGTGCAATGCACGTGTACCTTACAGTACTTTGAGTATGTGCAAACACATAAATTAGAATTCCAATGGCACGCTACATAGTTTCTCTCTTACAGTTCATGAAGCTACGTGGCACATGTGGAGGCGTTGCCGCGACCTCCTTGTGTGGATTGACCACAGTGATGTGCTGCTGCTTCCAGATGAATGTACTCATCCTCTCTGAGCCACACTGGCGGTACATGAATGAAGCGAAGATGTGCACGCACGCCACGCATCCACTCATTCCCTTGCATGCACACGCAGGTAAACGGGGCGACACATTTTTGTATGAAGATCCACCCCATGTGATAATTTGACGCGTGTAAAGTCCTTCATTTCATTGATGGTCAATTAATATAGCGCATGCAAATTGAGTGGACGTGACGGCGGAAGAAAGACATTACTACTCCACTGCGTGCATGCGAGTAGTTAAATCATGGGGTGCCAGTACTTCCATTGGTCTCTTTCGTATTTTGTGCCAATTTTTGACCATATCTGTAAGTAACATAATATTTATGCATGTCATAAAAAGTGGCACAAAAAGGGGGCCAATAAACCAGGACGCAGGCAGCATGATCAATTTTTGCCAGGGCTACTGTTGGTGGCATGTGTATTTAAATATGGATGGAGTGGAGTAGTACTATCTTTATCTTAGCCTCGTAGGGCTCTCCTAGCGCCTAGGCTTGCCTCCCCGCCTCGCCCACCGGATCCCGCGAGCTGCCCTCGCTGCGGCCCGCAGCACTGCCGCCTTTGAGCAAAACCCACATGTGTTTTAAAGGGGATCCATTTGCCGGCGTTCTGGGAACGGGGGTCCCCAGACTTGCCATCCTGCGGACCATGACGTGGCTCTACGAGCGGTCCCGTACGGCCCATCTTCACCAACAAGTTTCAAGACCCTCGCGAGGTGCCAAACCTCGCGAGGCGGACGACACAAGACCTCCTCAGGAGTAGCCTCACAAGACATCCTCAGGAGCGGCCTCACCAGGCTAGCTCATGAGGGGCGGAGCATTCAAGGCAAGGAAAACCTCGTGAGGTTCCAATGACATGAGCCATGACGACCAAGGCCAGGCGGGCGCCAGGCGCATAGTGTCCTTGTTTCCTCTTTGGAGCTAAGGAGGCAAGCGCAGACGCAGAGTACCGAGGCGTCAAGCAAAGGTTTCCATATAGGTGCAACGAGACCAAGACCAGAAGGACGGCAAGACGGAGGTCGCCGGGGAGCCCAAGACGGCGTCACCACCAGAGCCTTTGGTAGGCGAAGACCACTTTTGTCAGGATAAGCTATACTAGTTGTCCCCTTTCAAATTGGCCGTTGTTGGCTCCCTTCCCGCTCAATATTTGGGGAGAGGACCAAGGCCTCTATATATAGGACTAGCCACCATAGTAGGAGGGGGATCCGACGGATCGAGAGAGACCAGAACTACAACAAGGTCACCGAGTGCAAGAACACCTCTCCTAAGGAGGTTGTTCTTCCCCTTGTACTGTTCATCCTCAGCCCAAGAGGCAATCCACCACCGCCACACTGGAGTAGGGTATTACACCACAATGGTGGCCCGAACCAGTATAAATATTGTGTCCTTTGTGTTGCGAGTTCATCGAGTTAGCCCGTGAGATCTCAGCGAAGCTAGGACGTGGATTGATAACCCACAAGTATAGGGTATCGCAAGCATTTTTGAGGGTAGAGTATTCAACCCAAATTTACTGATCCGACACAAGGGGAGCCAAACAATATTCTCAAGTATTAGTAGCTGAGTTGTCAATTCCACCACACCTGGAAACTTAATATCTGCAGCAAAGAATTTAGTAGCAAAGTAATATGATAGTAGTGGTAACAGTAGCAAAAGGTAATGATAGCAAAAGTAATGTTTTTGGTATTTTGTAGTGATTGTAACAATAGCAATGGAAAAGTAAATAAGAGAAGAACAATATATGGAAAGCTTGTGGGCAATGGATCGGTGATAGAGAATTATGCCGGATGCGGTTCATCATGTAAGATTCATAACCTAGGGTGACACAGAACTAGCTCCAATTCATCAATGTAATGTAGGCATGTATTCTAAATATAGTCATACATGCTTATGGAAAAGAACTTGCATGACATCTTTTGTCCTACCCTCCCATGGCAGCGGGGTCCTAGTGGAAACTAAGGGATATTAAGGCATCCTTTTAATAGAGTACCTAACCAAAGCATTAACACATAGTGAATACATGAACTCCTCAAACTACAGTCATCACTGGGAGTGGTCCCGATTATTGCCACTTTGGGGTTGCCGGATCATAACAAATAGTAGGTGACTATAGACTTGCAAGATAGGATCAACAACTCACATATATTCATGAAAACATAATAGGTTCAGATCTGAAATCATGGCACTCGGGCCCTCGTGGCTAGGGTGTGGGCCCCCCTTGTCTTGGTCTTTTTCCACTATTATTTATTATTTCCAAAAATACGCTCCGTGGAGTTTCAGGTAATTCCGAAAACTCTTTTTCTGCACATAAATAACTCCATGGAAATTCTGCTGAAAACAGTGTCAGTCCGGGTTAATTCCATTCAAATCATGCAAGTTAGAGTCCAAAACAAGGGAAAAAGTGTTTGGAAAAGTAGATACGACGGAGATGAATCAACTCCCCCAAGCTTAAACCTTTGCTTGTCCTCAAGCAATTCAGTTGACAAACTGAAAGTGATAAAGAAAAACTTTTACAAACTATGTTTGCTCTTGTTGTTGTAAATATGTAAAGCCAGCATTCAAGTTTTCAGCAAAGATTATAGACTAACCATATTCACAATAACGCATAGGTCTAATGTTTACTCATATCAATGGCATAACCAACTAGCGAGCAATAATAATAAATCTCGGATGACAACACTTTCTCAAAACAATCATAATATGATATAACAAGATGGTATCTCGCTAGCCCTTTTTGAGACCGCAAAACATAAATGCAGAGCACCTTTAAATATCAAGGACTGACTAGACATTGTAATTCATGGTAAAAGAGATCCAGCCAAGTCATACTCAATGTAAACTAACAGTAATGAATGCAAATGACAGCGGTGCTCTCCAACTAGTGCTTTTTAATAAGAGGATGATGACTCAACATGAAAGTAAATAGATAGGACCTTCGTAGAGGGAAGCGGGGATTTGTAGAGGTGCCAGAGCTCAGTTTTGAAATAGAGGTGAATAATATTTTGAGCGTATACTTTCATTGTCAACATAACAACCAAGAGATGGCGACATCTTCCATGCTACACACATTATAGGCGGTTCCCAAGCAGAATGGTAAAGTTTATACTCCCCCTCCACCAACAAGCATCAATCCATGGCTTGCTCGAAACAACGAGTGCCTCCAACTAACAAGAGTCCCAGGGGGAGTTTTGTTTGCAATTATTTTGATTTAGTTTGCATAAAGCATGGGACTGGGCATCCCGGTGACCAGCCATTTTGTCGTGAGTGAGGAGCGGAGTCCACTCCTCTTGAGAATAACCCGCCTAACATGGAAGATACGGACAACCCTAGTTGATACATGAGCTATTCGAGTATACAAAACAGGATATTTATTTGAAGGTTTAGAGTTTGGCACATACAAATTTACTTGGAACGGCAGGTAGATACCGTATATAGGTAGGTATGGTGGACTCATATGGAATAACTTTGGGGTTTATGGGATTGGATGCACAAGAAGTATTCCCGCTTAGTACGGGTGAAGGCTAGAAAAAGACTGGGAAGTGACCAGCTAGAGAGCGACAACAGTCATGAACATGCATTAAAATTAATCAACACCGAATGCAAGCATGAGTAGGATATAATGCACCACGAACATAAATATCGTAGAGGCTATGTTGATTTTGTTTCAACAACATGCGTGAACAAGTGCCAAGTCAAACCACTTGAATCGTTCAAAAGAGGATACCACCCTATCATACCACATCACAACCATTTTAATAGCATGTTGGCACGCAAGGTAAACCATTATAAGATCCTAGCTAATTAAGCATGGCATAAGCAACTATAATCTCTAATTTTCATTGCAAACATGTTTATTCATAATAGGCTGAATCGGGAACGATGAACTAATCATATTTACAAAAATAAGAGAGGTCGAGTTCATACCAGCTTTTCTCATCTCAGTCAGTCCATCATATATAGTCATAATTACCTTTCACTTGCACGACCGAACGATGTGGATAATAATAACAGCGCGCTTGCATTGGACTGAGCTGGAATCTGCAAGCATTCAATAAACAGGAGAAGACAAGGCAATATGGGCTCTTTTGTCAGATCAACAATAATGCATATAAGAGCCACTTTAACAATTTAATCATGGTTTTCTCCTATCGACCCCCAAAGAAAAGAAAAGAAATAAAACTATTTACATGGGAAAGCTCCCAACAAGCAAAAGAAGAATAGGAAATCTTTTTGGGTTTTCTTTTTAATTACTACTACAAGCATGGAAAGTAAACTAATTAAAAGCTACAACTAATTTTTTTTGGTTTTTCTTAAGGTTTATTAAACACACAAGAAGAAAGCATAAAAAGGGTTATAAACTAGCATGGATATTACAATGAAAAAGTATGAGCACTGACATCTAGCAATGAGTGTGTGAACATGAATGTAATGTCTGTGAGAAATACGTACTCCCCCAAGCTTAGGCTTTTAGCCTAAGTTAGTCTAATGCCACGGATGGCCTGGCGGATATCCAAAGTTGTAGTTGGGGTCGTACTGAGATGCAGTAGTCATTGCATCATGGGCTGCAGCTTGGAGGCGAGCTATCTCAGCTCTCCTCTTATACTCTTCCGCCTCCTCTCTGGTTATAAAATATCTCCCTTTTGCCTGAAAGTCAAAGAAAGTAGAAGCAGGGAGAGCAATGTGATAGGTGCGTCGTCTGTCAAAGATTAGTCGGTACTGGAGGAACTAATCGTTCCTCTCAACAAACTAATGACGAACCATAGCCTCATAATCCAAATAAGCAGGAGGCAACTCAGTATGATCCTCACGTATGGTTATACCAAGAAAATTAGCTATGCGGGTTGCATAAATTCCACCGAAGAAATCTCCATTAAATCTATTAAGATGCAACCTACGTGCAACAATGGCTCCCAAATTATAAGATTTGTCTCCTAACACAGCACTCCTAAGAATACTGAGGTCAGGGACACACATGTGACATGCTTCATCTTTACCGTTAATGCATCTACCTATGAAGAGAGCAAAATAATGTACAGCAGGAAAGTGAATGCTCCCTATGGTAGCTTGTGCTATATCTCTAGATTCCCCCATAGTTATATTAGTAAGAAAATCTCTAAATTCAGATTTGCGAGGTTCACTAGCACTACCCCATTGTGGAAGTTTGCAAGCAGTGGTAAAATCCTCTAAGTCCATTGTATAAGAATTTTCATAGAGATCAAACATGACAGTCTGAGAATTGCGTGAAGATGAAAATTCAAACCTCCTCACAAAGGAACTAGTGAGATAGTGGTACTGACGGCATTTTCCTTCCTCGAACTCACAAGATCAGCGTTACACAAATATGCGTTAAATTCTTCCTTAATTCTCGCCCGATCCATGAAGTCCTCTGAAGGCCATTCACAAGGCCGCACTAGAGCGTCCCTTGGTGGCTCATCATCAGCATCACGCATTGCAAGCCTGGGTCCTTGTTTCCTTGAAGAACCACCTTGGTACATTTTCCTAAACATATTTCTTCCTATGAAAAATTTCTGAAATTTTTAGTAACTTCAAATAAAAGTGAACCAAACTCAACAAAATTTATAGCAACTACTCCTACAAGTGCCTAGAGCCTATATCATGCATCAAAACTACTTGGAACCACATAAATTTGACATGCAAGCTCAAGAACATGGTCACCTAGGAAGCACAAATTTGCAATGAATAAAGCACTAGAGCAGAAAGTAATTGGACCAATGGAGGAGTCACATACCAAGGAACAATCCCCCAAAGCAGTTTTGTGAGAGGTGCTTTGAGCAAGGAGATCGAAAATCGCAGCATAATGAGCTAGAACTCGTGCTTGAGTTGGATAATGGTGTTTGTGGGAGGAAGAAGGAGTGTGTGGGTGCAGGAATAAGTGGAGGAGGGCCACCGTGGGCCCACGAGGCAGGGGGCGTGCCCTCCACCCTCGTGGCCAGGTGGATGCCCCCCTGTTGTGTTCTCAGTGCCAAATATTCTCAAATATTCCAGAAAAAATCATATTTAAATTTCAAGGCATTTGGAGAACTTTTATTTTCGGGGTATTTTTATATTGCACGGATAATTCAAATAACAGACATAATATACTATTTTTATTTTATTTAATATAAATAACAAAAAGTAAAAGATGGTACAGAGAGTTGTGTTTTCTAAATTCATCCATCTCATGATCATCAAAAGGAATCCATTAACAAGGTTGATCAGGTCTTGTTAACAAACTCATTCCGAATAACATGAAACCGGAGAACTTTCGAATAACACTAGGTTACCTCAACGGGGATATGCACATGCCCAACAATAAGAATATCATGTTTCTTCTTGACAGTAGGTAGAGGAAATTCAAAACCTCCAAAAATAATCGATGGAAATTTTCCAATAGAATTGATACTATGAACTTGAGGTTGTTTCCTCGGAAACTGTACCGTATGCTCATTACCATTAACATGAAAAGTGATATTGCCTTTGTTGTAATCAATAACAGCACCTGCAGTATTCAAAAAGGGTCTTCCAAGAATAATAGACATACTATCGTCCTCGGGAATATCAAGAATAACAAAGTCCGTTAAAATAGTAACGTTTGCAACCACAACAGGCACATCCTCACAAATACCGACATGTATAGCAGTTGATTTATCAGCCATTTGCAAATATATTTCAGTAGGTGTCAACTTATTAAAATCAAGTCTACGATATAAAAAGAGAGGCATAACACTAACACCGGCTCCAAGATCACATAAAGCAGTTTTAACATAGTTTCTTTTAATGGATCATGGTATAGTGGGTACTCCTAGATCTCCAAGTTTCTTTGGTATTCCACCCTTAAAAGTATAATTAGCAAGCATGGTGGAAATTTCAGCTTCCTATATCTTTCTTTTATTAGTAACAATTTCTTTCATGTACTTAGCATAAGGATTCATTTTGATCATATCAGTTAATCACATACGCAAAAACATAGGTCTAATCATTTCAGCAAAGCGCTCGAAATCCTCATCATCCTTTTTCTTGGATGGTTTGGGAGGAAAAGGCATGGGTTTCTGAACCCATGGTTCTCTTTATTTACCATGCTTCCTAGCAACAAAGTCTCTCTTATCATAACGTTGATTCTTTGATTGTGGGTTATCAAGATCAACAGCAGGTTCAATTTCTATATCATTATCATTACTAGGTTGAGCATCATCATGAACATTATCATTAACATTATCACTAGTTTCATGTTCATTACCTGATTGTGTTTCAGCGTCAGAAATAGAAATATCATTTGGATTCTCAGGTGTTTCAGCAATAGGTTCACTAGAAGCATGCAAAGTCCTATCATTTTTATTTTTCTTCCTTTTAGAAGGACTAGGTGCATCTATATTATTTCTCTGAGAATATTGCTCAATTCTCTTAGGGTGGCCTTCAGGGTACAAAGGTTCCTGAGTCATTTTACCAGTTCTAGTAGCCACTCTAACAGCAAAATCATTATTCTTACTATTCAATTCATTGAGCAAATCATTTTGAGCTTTAAGTACTTGTTCTACTTGAGTGGTAACCATAGAAGCATGTTTACTAATAAGTTTAAGTTCACCTTTATAACACCCTCGATGCGACTATAGCTCCCACGTGTCGAGGCACGACTTAGAGACATAATCGCATTGAAGGCATATGTCGCAAGTTAGGCAATCTTCACAACATCCCATGTAATATGATAATAAAAGGGGAGATAACATAGTTGGCTTACACTCGCCACGTCAATCAAGTACATAAATAACATTACATCATCCAAAACACTCATGGCCCGACTACGGCGCCAAAATAAAGAGAACCAAACATGTGACAATGGTCCCAATCACCCCCAACTGGGCACCACTACTGATCATCGGGAAAGGAAACGTAGTATCGTTGAGAGTCTTCGTCGAACTCCCACTTGAGCTCATACGCGTCTCCTGGAGCGGAATCATCGGGCCCTGCATCTGGTGTAATAGTAATCTGTGAGCCACAGGGACTTAGCAATCTCGCACCCTCGCGATCAAGACTATTTAAGCTTATAGGTGTGGCAAGGTAAAATATGAGTGGAGCTGCAGCAAGCGGCTAGCAAATATGGTGGCTAACTTATTCGCAAAAGAGGGCGAGAAGAGGAGGCAAAGCACGAGCGAGAAACTAGAGAGCAACCTGTGCAAACATTACTCCAACACCGTGTCCACTTCCCGGACTCCGCCGAGAAGAGGCCATCACGGTAACACACTCAGTTGATTCATTTTAATTAATTAAGGTTCAAGTTATCTACAACCGGACATTAACAAATTCCCATCTGCCCATAACCGCGGGCACGGCTTTCGAAAGTTCAATCCCTGCAGGGGAGTCCCAACTTAGCCCATGACAATCTCTCACGGTCAACGAAGGAATAGACCTCCTCCCAAGACGTTCCGATCAGACTCGGTATCTCGGTAACTCAAGACACTTCGACAGGTTAAAACAAGACCAGCAACACCGCCCGAATGTGCCGACAAATCCCGATAGGAGCTGCACATATCTCGTTCTCAGGGCACACTCAGAGGAGACTAGCTACGAGTAAAACCAACCCTCAAGTTTCCCCGAGGTGGCCCCGCAGGCAGCTCAGTTCGGACCAACACTCAGAGGGAGCACTGGCCCAAGGGGGATTAAAATAAGATGACCCTTGGGCTCTGGTAACCCAAGGGAAAAAGAGGCTAGGTGGCGAATGGTAAAACCAATGTTGGGCATTGCTCGAAAAGCTTTAATCAAGGCGAACTATCAAGGGGTTCCCATTATAACGTAACCGCGTAAGGAACGCAAAATCCGGGAACATAACACCGATATGACGGAAACTAGGGCGGCAAGAGTGGAACAAAACACTAGGCGAGAGGCCGAGCCTTCCACCCTTTACCAAGTATATAGATGCATTTAAGATAACATAGCAATATAACGATATCACAACAATTAAATAAAAGATGTTCCAAGAAGGAACGGCCTCCAATCTTCACCTGCAACTAGCAACGCTATAGGAGGGGCTGAGCAAAGCGATAACATAGCCAATCAACGGTTTGCTAGGACAATGGTGGGTTAGAGGTTTGACATGGCAATTTGGGAGGCTTGCAAGCAAGTGGTAGGCATCGTAGCAATGGCATAGCAAAAGAGCGAGCAAACTAGCATAGCAAAGATAGTAGTGATTTCGAGGGTATGATCATCTTGCCTGCACAGTTGTCAGAGCTGGCTGGATCCTCAAAAGCAAACTCAATGGGCTCCTCGTTAGCGAACTCGTCTCTCGGCTCTACCCAAACAAGACAAACAAGCAACAAGGATACAATCAACCACGTGCAAGCTCAAACAATAAGATGCAATGATGGTATGCTATGCGGGATGCAAAATGCAAGATATGACAGGAAATGCATGAACCTGGCCTCAACATGGAAAACCAAGTGTGCCAATGGAAAGATGAGATGAAATCGCTTGAAAACGATATAAAGAACGCCGGAATCGGAGTTACGGTTTGGAAATGGCAAGCGATTCAAATATGACACCGGTCTACGATTTACAGCAAGTAGGCATCTAAATGCAATGAAATGAACATGCTACAACACCCAAACATGACAACAAAATACATGGCAGGGATGCACACAAGATGCTTAACAAAATTATAGCACTGAGCTACGGCCAATTCATCCATTAACAGGTTCAAACAAGCATGGCAAAAACGCAAATGGTAAAACAGATCTCAGACTTAGTGAAATTAACACTTGTCTGGAATTTCAGATCATATAGCCCTGTTCGGAGTAACAAAACAACATGCTACAGGACCTGAACATGACAAAGAAAGACATGGCATGGAGCTACTCAACAAGCTTAACAAAAGTCCCTTAGTGACCTTGAGCCAAAAGGGATCACAAAATATACTAACAAGCACACGAACATAGCAAAAACATAATCAGTTTTCAGACTTAGTGAAAACTGAGACATGCTGAAACATGACTCACGAAGGCATGTTTACGAGCTCGATGCACTCACCACGGTGCAAGTCATGGAAAGACAAGGATACATCCTTTAATAAGGCACAAAATACAAGCTAGACATGGCAAGAAAAATGGCATAGCATGCACGGATCAACTACAATAACATCGGCAAAATCGCAAACAAGTTGACGATCTGCCCAGATTCACAACGAAGCAAAAGTAGAGCTCGATTGACTCAATCTAGGGTGCCACATAATTGCAAACAAAGACATGGATGGATAGAGAACTACAATATTAACAAAACTCCTTTACTGATCATCCTCAAAATAGGCACGGATCACTAGGGAACAGCATGAACATATGGCATCATGAACTAAATAATCCCAGACTTAGTGAAAACTACTAAGTCCCTGAAAACAGATTTACCGGGTGCCTCACTTTGCAAGCTTGCACAAGTCACCACACACATCCTAAAAATGCATGGGTTGCACCTCTGAAAAGATAACAAGATGCTTAACAAAACATATGAAGGACTCACAGGCATATCATGCACACAATAATCATGGCAAAATGACAAAAGTCTAAGATGAACTAGCAGATCTGACAAATAACTCACAAAGCCTCCTTCTAACAGCATTTCTGGCATCAAGATGAACTCAAATGAAAATGATGCAATGGACTGAAATGATGTGCTCGTCGAGACGAACATTTTGATATACTATATGTCCAAATCGGAGCTACGGATGCGGAGATATCACCGGTCAAAGATTGCATAAAAAATGATGGGAGAGGGGGAAAGTCAACCCTAGGGTTTTTTAGATCTGGATTTGGCGCCCGGTACTGTTCACGCACTGCTCACTGGCGGCGCGGAAGCTGAGGACGGCCGGCCGGAATCGAGGTCGCCGGAGCCGTTGGACGTCGCCGGAGGAAGCGGGGCTCGCCGGAGCTCGAGGAGAGGCCGGGCGGCGCCGGCGTGGAGGAGGAAGACGCGGGGCGGCGTGCTCGAGGCGGCGCGGGACGGCGGCGTGGAGGCGGCGGCGCTCGAGGCGGGAGGGAGCGGGGCGGCTCGGGCGGCCGGAGATGGTAGCGCGGTGGCGCCGGCCACCGGAGCCGAGGGAGGTGGCAACGCGGTGTGGAGGGAGGCGCGGGGGCGCGCGTGGGCTTGCAGGGGGCCCGGATCGGGCTCCGCGGGCTGGCGGCGGTGGGAGGTGGCGCCTGCCATGTGGCAGCTCGTGAGAGGGCGGCGGCGGTGTCCGGCTGGGTCGGACAATGTATGGCGCGGCGCGGGGGCGATTTCTAGGGTTAGAGGAAGGGGAGATCCGTGAATTTTTAGGGGGTGTATATATAGGCATAGAGGGAGCTAGGAGAGTCCAAATGAGGTGCGGTTTTCAGCCACGTGATCGTGATTGAACGCTCTAGAACATGGAGCAGAGTTTGGTGGGTTTTGGGCCAAATTGGAGGGGTGTTGGGCTGGAACACACACGAGGCCTTTTCGGTCCCTCGGTTAACCGTTGGAGTATCAAACGAAGTCCAAATGATACGAAACTTGACAGGCGGTCTACCGGTAGTAAACCAAGGCCGCTTGGCAAGTCTCGGTCCAATCCGGAAATGTTTAATCCCCACACACGAAATAAAGCTAGAAATGGCCACCGGAGGAGAACGAAGCACCGGAATGCAAAACGGACAACGGGGAAAATGCTCGATTGCATGAGACGAACACGTATGCAAATGCAATGCACATGATGAAATGATATGAGATGCATGACAAAGACAACAACACACGGAGACAAAACTCGAACCCGAGGAAATAAATATAACTTAACGCCGGAAACGGCAAGAGTTGGAGTACAAATTGGGAAAGTTACATCCGGGGTGTTACAACCTTTGACATTAGCCATATAATCCCCCAATTGTTCAAGCATATCGGCAATGTGTTTTAATTCTCTACCAAAATAAGCATTGAAGTCTTCTTGCTTAACCATAAAGTTATCAAACTCATGTAAGCATGGGCTAGAAAACTTAGTAAATGGGATTTCAGCTTTATCATATCTATAGAGACAATTTACCTTTACTACCTGTGTCGGGTTATCACGACCATGTATTTCTTTAATAGGAGATGGATTAAAATTATGCATTTATTCGACAGGCGGTAAATTAAGATCATGTATTTCTTCAATAGGAGGTAAATTCTTAACATCTCCAGCTTTAATACCATTTTCTTTCATGGATTTCTTTGCCTCTTGCATATCTTCAGGACTGAGAAATAGAACACATCTCTTCTTCAGAGTTGGTTTAGGAATAGGCTTAGGAAGTGCCCAATTATTTTCATTAGTCAACATATTATTTAATAGAATTTTAGCTTCATCCAGTGTTCTTTCCCTGAAAACAGAACCAGCACAACTATCGAGGTAGTCTCTGGAAGCATCGTTAGTCCATTATAAAAGATATCAAGTATTTCATTTTTCTTAAGAGGATGATCAGGCAAAGCATTAAGTAATTGGAGAAGCCTCCCCCAAGCTTGTGGGAGACTCTCTTCTTCAAGTTGCACAAAATTATATATATATATATCCCTTAAAGCAGCTTGTTTCTTATGAGTAGGGAAATATTTAGCAGAGAAGTAATAAATCATATCCTGGGGACTACGCACACAACCAGGATCAAGAGAATTAAACCATATCTTAGCATCACCCTTTAATGAGAACGGAAATATTTTAAGGACATAAAAGTAACGAGTTCTCTTATCATTAGTGAGCAGGGTGGCTATATCATTTAATTTAGTAAGATGTGCCACAACAGTTTCAGATTCATAGCCATAAAAAGGATCAGATTCAACCAAAGTAATTATATCAGGATCAACAGAGAATTCATAATCCTTATCAGTAACACAGATAGGTGAAGTAGCAAAAGCAGGGTCAGGTTTCATTCTAGCATTGAGGGATTGCTGCTTCCATTTAGCTAATAACCTCTTTAGATCATATCAATCATTGCAAGCCAAAATAGCTCTAGTAGTTTCTGCATCCATAACATAACCCTCAGGAACAACATGCAATTCATATTTATTAGGGGGAGAGTCTTCATCATCACTTTCATCAATATTATCAGTTTTAATAATTTCATTCTCTCTAGACCTAGCAAGTTGTTCATCAAGAAATTCACCAAGTGGCATAGTAGTATCAAGCATAGAAGTAGTTTCATCATAAGTATCATGCATAGCAGAAGTGGCATCATCAATAACATGCGACATATCAGAATGAATAGTAGAAATAGGTTTAGGTGTCGCAAGCTTACTCAAAAACAGAAGGTGAATTTAGTGTAGAGCTAGATGGCAGTTCCTTACCTCCCCTCATAGTTGAGGGATAAATCTTGGTTCTTGGATCTTTCAAGTTCTTCATAATGATAAGCAGATATAAATCCAAAGTGACTCAAAGAATACAGGTATGCTCCCCGGCAACGACGCCATAAAATAGTTTTGATAAGCCATAAGTATAGGGGATCGTAACAGTTTTTGAGGGTAGAGTATTCAACCCAAATTTATTGATTCGACACAAGGGGAGCCAAAGAATAGTCTCAAGTATTAGCAGCTGAGTTGTCAATTCAACCACACCTGGAAACTTAATATCTGCAGCAAAGTATTTAGTAGCAAAGTAATATGATAGTAGTGGTAACGGTAGCAAAAGGTAATGGTAGCAAAAGTAATGTTTTTGGTATTTTGTAGTGATTGTAGCTATAGCAACGGAAAAGAAAATAAGCGAAGAACAATATATGGAATGCTCGTAGGCAATGGATCGGTGATAGAGAATTATACCGGATGTGGTTCATCATGTAACAGTCATAACCTAGGGTGACACAGAACTAGCTCCAATTCATCAATATAATGTAGGCATGTATTCCGAATATAGTCATACGTGCTTATGGAAAAGAACTTGCATGACATCTTTTGTCCTACCCTCCCGTGGCAGCGGGGTCCTAGTGGAAACTAAGGGATATTAAGGCCTCCTTTTAATAGAGTACTGGACCAAAGCATTAACACATAGTGAATACATGAACTCCTCAAACTACGGTCATCACCGGGAGTGGTCCCGATTATTGTCACTTCGGGGTTGCCGGATCATAACACATAGTAGGTGACTATAGACTTGCAAGATAGGATCAAGAACTCACATATATTCACGAAAACATAATAGGTTCAGATCCGAAATCATGGCACTCGGGCCCTAGTGACAAGCATTAAGCATAGCAAAGTCATAGCAACATCAATCTTAGAACATAGTTGATACTAGGGATCAAACCCTAACAAAACTAACTCGATTACATGATAAATCTCATCCAACCATCACCGTCCAGCAAGCCTGCGATGGAATTACTCAAGCACATCGGTGAGCATCATGAAATTGGTGATGGAGGATGGTTGATGATTACGATGGCGCGGATTCCCCTCTTTGAAGCCCCGAACGGACTCCAGATTAGCCCTCCCGAGAGGTTTTAGGGCTTGGCGGCAGCTCCGTATCATAAAGCGCGATGAATCCTTCTCCTTGATTTTTTTCTCCCTGAAAGTGAATATATAGAGTTGGAGTTGAGGTCGGAGGAGATCCAGGGGGCCCACGAGGTAGGGGGCGTGCCCAGGGGGGCAGGTGCGCCCCCACCCTCGTGGCTAGGGTGTGGGGCCCCTGGTCTTGATCTTTTGCCAGTATTTTTTATTATTTCCAAACATATGCTCCGTGGAGTTTCAGGTCATTCCGAGAACTTTTGTTTCTGCACATAAATAACACCATGGCAATTCTGCTAAAAACAGCGTCAGTCCGGGTTAGTTCCATTCAAATAATGCAAGTTAGAGTACAAAACAAGGGCAAAAGTGTTTGGAAAAGTAGATACGACGGAGACGTATCATGGATCGGCAGGGGGAGATCTTCGCGCGCACCCAAGTGTTCGGACCTTGAGGGTTTTTCCAGAACCCGTGATCCGACATTTGGCATGCCAGGTAGGGGTGCGCCGGAGCCTCTCTCCCGCCAGTCGATTCACCGATGCTCCTCAGTTCCAATGTCCGGCGACTCAAGGACCAGCGCCGACTGCTGGGCAGCCTGGCCAACCCGGGCGGCGCCGCCTGCCCAGGAAGACCTCAACCCCACGCTCCAGGCGGCACGAGCGCCACCTGACACTGCGGGGCGCTATCGACGCGGCCAGGCACCGTCCACCCTCACCCCACGACAGGAACAAGCTACTGCAAGGGCCGCAAGCCATGCCGCGACAATGGCGCCGCACACCCGAAGGGAGCAGGCAAACATGCGAGCTGCACTCACGGTGGCACGGGAGCTGCTACGGTGCCGGCTAACGGAGAGCGGCCGGGATGCACTGTTGGAATGTGTCACCGAGCTACTGGACGCCGCGGCTTCAGGAGCCTGCCCTTTTGTTCTCTGATCACGCCACAAGCTGTGGCCGGGTCGCATTGTGGGCCACACCGCGCCCACGTGCCTACAGGTGCACCACCAGGCTTCATCGACACCGGCGTGACCAACAGAGCTGCACGCCCGCTCGCTCCCGCGCCACCTCCGCTGCGCGCGGGCACGAGCGCTGCCACCTACGGTCCAGGTGGTATGCAACCCTACCATCCTTGAGGCGGCACACTAGGTCGGGCGACATGGAGTGTGGGGCACTACGGCGAGGTCTTTGAGGCGGCGGCCTCGGAGGCCTATTGGACCTGCATGGTGCACCAGGAGTACGTGCTTGAAGACGACCCTAGCTTGTTCCTCGAGCCGGGCTGGGAGGAGGAGGCGCTAGAAGCCGGTGCCTTTCAGGACCCCTCCGGAAGCCTCGCCAACCGCACCGGCGACAACAGCTACAGGGTACCACTAATTCCTTAGGAGCAGGCTTACGCTAACCATGGTGCGCAAGGGGATTAGGTCGCAGCAGCAGATGGCGGTCCCAGCTCATCGGCCTCACTCCCGCTAGGGGGCATGCGGGGGCTGCAGGAAGGAAGCCAGGACGAAGGCCCTCCCCAGCGTCGCGCGGAACAATGCGTCCCCCGGAGATAGGCCCTCTGCCGGGGAGGTGCTCTAGAGCCTACCCCCGGCAAAGGACCCGCGGTCGCCGAGGGCGCCGCTGGCGTCCCCTCTGCCCTCGTTGGCGCCGTCCTGGTCTCCGGTCGTCCCAACGGTGGTAGGGGCGGCGCAAGGTGGGGCCCTCATCTGGCGATATGAAGTAAGGCTCACTCCTGTGAGGATCGCCGCCCATGAGACTCTCACGTAATAACGAGTGGAGCTGTACACGCCCCGGAGTCTCAGGAGTGCCGCCCTCGGACCTCGGGGGCTCCCTCCCATGTCCTAGTGGTAGCACTTATCTCCGCGCTGGAGAGAACTTGAAGACAAGAAGACTAGACTAGGTGCCGGACGCGGCCATTTGCTTTGGATCCCTTTTCTGTAGCCTTGCCTTCTGGATTTGGATTTGAGTTGAAGTTGAATTTTCATTGATGCGCGCGAGGGTGCCTTTTTGTCGCTCGAGCGATTTCTTGCTGTCTAGTTCTTTCCTTATTTTGGAGTTCACGCCTATTGCTTCCCCCTTGCAGGCCCCTCACGAGCGGGGCTGAGCAAGACGCACACGCGCCACGCGCATGCCGCGCCACGGCTAGCACTTTCTTATCACACGGCCCCCTCGAGCGTCTCGACGAGTTCCTCAGGAGCTTCCAACCTCACAAGCTGGTTTGGGCTCGTCCAGGCTAAGGTAAACCACAACAGCAACTTTGCCCCAGGATACGTGAGTTCACGAAGACACATATTCAACTCGACCTAACAAGATAAAGGCAGTAGCAAATTTACATGAGGGGCTTCCCCTCCAAAAATGCTCTTACAACTTCAAGGGTTGCGCCCGAGCTTCTGTGTGCAAGACAAACAGCTGGGAAACACGGGATCAGTCAGACATGTCACTCGTCGCGGCCCCCGAAGCACCCTCAGACACGTCGCTGGCATCGATGCCACCATCGCTGGCATCACCATCACCTCCACCAGCGCCACCATCACCGTCGTCGACCACGTCGCCCGCGTCCACCGCGACCACCACCCCATCGTCATTGGAAGTGAAGGCCTTGACCAGCGCATCCACATTGTCTTCCACCCATCATGATAGGTCGCCCTGTATGCCCACGGGTACGGGAGCGATGGTGACATCAAAGTCGAAGTTGGGGTCGGCGTTCTGGAGATGGATGAAGACGCGGGAGAACGCACGCCCGAGCAGGTCGCGGCTCCTCTCTTCAACAAGTTGGCGAGCCCTCTCGGAACGGTTCTCCAGGAGTGTCACCACGTCGGCAAAGAAGCAGAGGTGGCTGGCGTAGTCGTTTGCGTGGGGATGAGGAACATTCTCATCACAGATATGGCCCAGGGCGACGTTGGCCCTGTTCCTGAGGTCCTGGAGCATGGGGGCGTGCATGCGCTCCACCGACTGCCGCTGAAGCACTTCCTCCTTGTTCTGCCGCGCGATGGACTTGGCGTCAACAACCCGCTGTTGAAGAGGGATCAGCTCGGCGCAGACGGAGGCCAGTTCGGCCTGCGCCGAGACTAGGGCGGCTGTGGCGGCTTCCTCGTGTCACTCCACCTCGGTCAACCTGGACTTGAGGGAAGCAGTCCTACCGGCGGCCCCAGCTTCCACGAGCTTCAGCTTTAGGTCATACCTGCTCTCAAGATCCGCGCGAGCCTCGGCCACCCGGTGATCAAACTCCTCCTGGGCCCTGGCCGCACGTGTGTTGACGGCATCCTCCACCTAGGCAACTTGATGCTCCCTCGTCTCCAATGGTTCGAGCTCAAGGCTCCACGGCTTCCAACGCCAGTGCCTCCTTGCGCTTCTAGATCTCTTCCTCTTCGGCGGGCGTCCCCCTTAATGACGCAAGGGCGGACCTGCGCGCCTCCACTTGCTGATCCAAGACAGCGCTCCAGGCTTGGAGCTCCCACGCACGCTTCTCCGTGACCTTGCGACGGCAATCAGGTTCCCGAGCCTCTTCCAGAGCTCGGGAGCAAGCCTCACGAGAGGTTGCGAGGGAAGCCTCGGCCTTCGCATTATCGAGCTCGCGTTGGTGGCCCCCGAGGTTGAGAGCCACCTGAAAGAGCTCGTGGCGAACGACGCTCCTTTGTTGCGCGGATGGGGCCCGAAGCGGCTCGCCCCCTTTTCAGCAGGGGGCTGGGGGCTAGCACCCACCCAGTTGCAGGCCAGGCCTCGCGAGGAGACCGAACGAGTTAAGGTTCGTTGCTTGAAGAGGAGCCCAAGACCGAAGCCATCCAGTTGTCATCCACGACCAGGGGAGGAACCCTTGGCACGCTTGTTGTATTCCAAGCAAGGCCGCAGAGGAGGGATGGCAAAGGCGCAAGCTCAAGACGCCTTGTCGATGGGCTGGCTTCCCCGGTTGGCTCCACACCGTGAGCAGAGCGCGGGCTTGAAGCACTCAAGTCTAGCGGGAGAAGCGAGGAGAGAGGAGGCTGCTTCTCAAGAGATCCTGTGGCCTTGGCGGAAGGGATCCTGAAGGGATATCGTCAGGAAGGGAACCAGCACGCGGAGAATCACCGAGATAAGGTACTAACTCATCAATGACGATGTACTTTCTCTGTTTTAACAGCCCAAAGGTGCTTCTGCTTGGGGACCCCTTCCTCTCGTGGAGCTCTTTGAAGTCCACGCAGAGCCGACCAAAGTGCTGGATATGGCGGCCCACATGAGGCGCAGCTGGAGAAGCGCTCGAAGGGGCAGCCTCAGGAGCGCCAAGCTGAGGGGAGCCATCAGGCTTAGCCTCGCAGCGACCTGCCGAGGCCTCAGGAGCCTCGGCCTCGGGAGACGCGGGCTGCATCGCCCCCTCAACCGCCGCCCCAGGGCAAGAGTCACGAGTCCGCAAGGACAACGCCTCTGGTGCCCTGGGCGGTATCAGCATCTCGGCACCTTCACCATCGGCCCCCAGCGGTGCTCGCCCCCCTG
Organism: Triticum urartu; assembly: GCF_003073215.2. Taxonomy (NCBI): domain Eukaryota; kingdom Viridiplantae; phylum Streptophyta; class Magnoliopsida; order Poales; family Poaceae; genus Triticum; species Triticum urartu. The sequence goes on from NC_053028.1 coordinate 351,000,982, forward strand.
CATCCACACTTGGGGCGAGCTCGACACCAGCGGCAGGAAGAGGAACCACAATGATGGGGTTCTCGTGGGGCCCCCACAAGGCTGACTAGACGCAGCCCCCACTCGTCAAAGGCGGGCATCTGCTCCGTGAAGGTCGCCTTGTTCAAGCAGCGGAACAAAAGGCAACTCTTCCTTGGAATGTCGTCTGGCAACAGAACACCCGTCAGGACCTCGAGCACCATTTGCCGCGCCTCAAGGGGGAGCCTGGACTCCTGAAGTCTCATGTGGTCCTTGCTGTTGAGCAAGGCCCACATCGGTTGAGAATGGCGTTGAAGCGGAGCGATTCGGCGCCGGATGAACTCCTTCACCACCATAGGTGCAGTCACATCAAGGTCCTTGAGCCACCTCAACCTGAGCCAGGCAGGGGCAAGGCGCGAATCGGTAAGCCTTTGATGGCACAAACCGGAGCTGGGAATAACGGGCATTGACGGAGAAGAGAGCAGGGGGCTGAGCACTCCAACATCAACAAATACCCATCGTGTCCGAAACCTTCTCGTGGATGGTGGGAGCTCAAAGTCAATCCCCGCGCTTGCCATCACCGCCACGGCCTGAAAGCTCAGGCATCCTGAGCTCTGTTGGGGATCAATCAGGTGCAGCGAGAAGAAGTGGTGGAGAAGGGCCACTGAAGGGGCAATGCCTAGCATGGACTCGCAAACAAATGCGAAGATAGCGAGAAGGGTCACTGATTGAGGATCAAGGTGTAGCATGTGGATCTGATAATGCACAAGCACAGCGTTGAAGAAGGCGGAGAAAGGAGGGACCAGGCCGACCCAAAGGGCGTCGATAAAGAATGGGACCTTGGTGGCCGCCCGGTCAATGCGAGCACGAGACGCAGGCCAAGCCACCATCTTCCCCCACTCATTGAAGCTGGAGGCGAGCATGGGACGCACCTTTCCCATGGCCTCATTGTTGATCACCAGCGATCGGCCAACTGCGGGCTCGGCGGCCGGAGGCGCACCAGCCGAAGTCAGAGGTTTCTTCCCCTTATCCGCTTGTGTCGGCGCCATGGCGATGGAGTGAGCAGTGCTCAGGTCTCATTGGAAAGAGGAGCAGAGTCCGAGGGAAGCAGAGGAATTGGAGGAGTATGGCGCAGGCGATGGAAGAATAACCATGCGTAGGTTGCGGTGGCCACATAGCCAGGCGGATTCCAAGGCAACATGCGGAAGCGGAGACGCCCACGTCCAATCAACCGCCATGCGTCGACCAAGGCTGTAGGCTATTGGGGCCCGCGGTTCTCCGCACTTGCCCCTTGGCTTCACCTCGAAGCCAAGCCCGAGCGTGCCTTGGGCTCGGGGGCTACTGTCAGTGTTCTGGGAATGGGGGTCCCCAGACTTGCCTGCCTGCGGCCCACGGCGTGGCTCTGTGAGCGGGCCCGTACGGCCCATCTTCACCAACAAGCTTTCAAGACCCTCGCGAGGGGCCAAGCCTCACGAGGCAGACGGCACAAGACCTCCTCAGGAGCGGCCTCACAAGACTTCCTCAAGAGCGGCCTCACCAGGCTGGCTCGCGAGGGGCGGAGAGTTCAAGGCAAGGCAATCCTCATGAGGTTCCAATGACGTGAGTCATGACGACCAAGGCCAGGTGGGCGCCAGCGCACAGTGTCCTTGTTTCCTCTTTGGTGCAAAGGAGGCAAGGGCAGATGCAGAGTACCAAGGCGTCAAGCAAAGGTTTCCATATCGGTGCAACGAGACCAAGACCAGAAGGACGGCAAGACGGAGGTCACCATGGAGCCCAAGATGGCGTCACGACCAGAGCCTTTGGCAGGCGAAGACCACTTTTGTCAAGATAAGCTGTACTAGTTGTCCCCTTTCGAATTGGCCGTTTTTGGCTCCCCTCCTGCTCAATATTTGGGGAGAGGACCAGGGCCTCTATATATAGGACTAGCCACCATAGTAGGAGGGGGATCCGATGGATCGAGAGAGACCAGAACTACCACAAGTTCACTGAGCACAAGAACACCTCTCCTCAGGAGGCTGTTCTTCCCCTTGTATTGTTCATCCCCAACCCAAGAGGCAATCCACCACCACCACACTGGAGTAGGGTATTACACCACAACGGTGGCCCGAACCAGTATAAATCTTGTGTCCTTCGTGGTGCGAGTTCATCGAGTCAGCCCATGAGATCTCAGCGAAGCTATGCCGTGGATCGGTAGGGGGTGATCTTCACGCGCACCCCGGTGTTTGAACCTTGAGGGTTTTATCGGAACCCGTGATCCGACACCATTGCTCTGGAATCACAGAACGGTGGTGCCGGAGGACATGTCAGGGCGGCGTTTCAGGTGGTGGGCAGCAAGGGCAAATCAGATTGAGGAAGAGTCGCATCAATTGGAGAGAAGTTCCAAGGAGCTGCGCCTGGCGCAGCACAAGGCGGAGGCGCAAGTCGATCTTAGGGCGAGAGTTGCTGAGGGTTGTTAGCATCTGGCAGGGTCGCATTGATTTCGATCTAGGGCTAATGGCAGAGATCATATTCACGGAGTCGACTGCGGAGGAAAGAACGCGCATGCCTGCGCAATGGCATGAGCATCCGGTGCAACTGTTCAAATGGGTGGTAGGAGAAGCCAAATCCTGGGACCCGTTGCGGCGGCGGCGCTAGGCATCAGGGCATGCATCGAAGGCAAGGTGAGCTGCCCTCCTTCCCCGCCAGCGATGCAGTGACCTAGTCGGTTGCTGCTGCAGTGAACTTGCAACGCTATGTCTGTTTGCAACCTTGACAATCACTCCATCTATATGTATTGTTTTCCTGTAAAAAAATACTTTATCATCTGGAAAAAGATGGTAATTGATTTATCACTAGTTTTAGAATGCTTGGTCGTGACAATCAACCGAAGCCACAACTAGAAGTCTCCATGGCTACACGCGTCACGTTCTCTGCGAGGCATGAATAGAACAATGCTAAAAATGAGATGACTAGCAAATTAGATCATTCTTTATCGCCAATAGAACAATGCCTCTTGCTAGTAACATATAATAAGAGTAGATAGTAGAGATATGGCACTAGGCTGCCGTGTTTCGTGTTCCTCCGACATACTCAAGTGGAAAACTTGAGTATACCACATGGTTCTTTGCTCCTCCTCAGGTCGTTGGCACATTTATATGAGCAGACAAATCACAAGGCCCCGCCTTCCAGCAGTAATGAGCTGTCAAATCACAAAGGCCCTCGCCTCTCTTGAAACCGACCTAGCTAGACTGCCCCGCTCTCCATCCTTTTAAAAAATGTATACTTTTGTACAGTAGTAGGATCGATGGATTGTGCCATGGAGCAAAGCTAACAAGATGAAATTAACGAAAAAAGGTGGTACATATAGAGAGCGCTCGTCGCCAAATTATTCATATAGTACTATTAAAAAAACCTATGACGTGCTTAAATGGGGTGCTAAATTCTATTAAAGAAATTAGCATACCTATTTAATTCTTGGGTTCTTATTATTTATGCCACTAGTTTGTGTATCATTACTTAGTTTGCCATCGATCCTTGAGATGCCTGCTCAAAAATGCCATCGATCCGTGAGATGCCTGCTCAAAAATGCAATTAGATATCTCAAAAATGCCATCGTTAAGTTAGATGTTTGGTCAAAAATACCATTAGACATTGTGATTTTCATGTCAAACCCGTTGACCATGTTACATGACAAAAATAAGTCGATTCTCACAATGATAAGTGTGGCCCCGCTTGTCAGGAGTAACCAAGCGAACAATTTTACAGTAAAATAAGAACGCTGTTGGGATCAAGTAGGCCCCACACTTTATTTTACTGTAGTGAGATAGAGGGAGAGCTGGCATGTTGGTCCATCGGTATTTATGTCATTATAACATGGCAAAAGAGATTTGAGTCACAATAATTGTGTCCAGCACAGCACACCCGTCAAATAAAACTAAGCACCCTGAAATTCTTTGACAAAACTAAGCCCCTGAAATCCTTTGACAACTAAACTGCTGGCTATATGATGTTGGCCATATATATTGTACGTATATAATGTGAAGAAACGAGTGGTAGTCGTAGTACTATACCAACTAAAAGATGAACTATAAGAAATACTAGTATGTACGTACTGAAGAGTTAAAGTAATGAGAAGAAACAGAACATAGTTCTGCTGGGGGCTCAGCATAACACACCCCTCAAATAAAACTAAGCACACCAGAAATTAAACTAAGCAACTAATCCGGTAGGCACTGCATTAGAACCACCATGAGCAATGACACTGCCACATTACTCGAAGTGCTCGTCCACGTCCTTGACTTCGTCCTTGTCCCTCTTCCTCTTGGGAGATACTTATTTGCTTGAACCACACACTTGGCTCTTGCTCTTCATCCAACCCTTGTACATATTGAAACAAAGGTAGCCATCCATTGCAGCATAATGGATGTGGTCTATATCTAGTACATTCCACTTCCATGCATGATGAAATGTGTGCAGAGGTTTCTTCAGTTTACCGTACAAAGGATGAACCATGGCTCCTGCCAAGATCAGCATTGAAGGCTTATCACGGGAGGACACCAGCCCATTTTTCTGGAGGTCGAAGGGTTTACCTACAACGAGGCCTATCCGTTCCAGGACTCTTTCATCATTCGTAAAGTCTACAGTAACAAATTTGACTCGGTCGCCCTCGAGGAACTTCTTAAATTCCTCGAACTCAACGTCAGCATGGCATATGTGGTAGACCAAGCATCAGTCATGCACGCAAACCTGGATCACGGCGGGCTTCTTCCTCTCTTCCTCCTTTAGATTCTTCTCTTTTCCCAGGACTGTGGTGTACTCAACATCTAGCCAAGTGACCCACTCATCATTTGAGTTTTCGAACATGCGTCTGAAGCGATCAAGGCATCCTTTCACCGTCACAGAAGAACGGGTGTAGATGACGTCGAACTCATCGCCGGTGATGGTTCTAACCTTGTACTCACCGCCGACCATGATGATTTGGGGCGCCATGGATTTGGGAGGAGGGTTAGGATTAGTGGAACTGCTGTAATGTGAAAGGACGGGACGACTAGGAGCGGTTTATCGATTGTAAAAATGCCGAGTGGGGGGGGGCATGCGAACGGCAGGGTAGTGGCTTGCCTGGTGGATAAATAGATTCATGCATAGTACTATGGGGGATCAATTATATGTCATGTCTACTCGACGCCCAATAAAATGGCTTTCGATGTCATGTCAAGCGTCGGGAAAATTATAGGTGATACGAAGCTTCCGAGAGCCCTTGGATCTGAGATCGAACGGTTGCATGGCGTGATTCTAGACCTATGGGTGAATATCCTATCCTGGAGGGTTATTCTACAAATTTTCTGCAACTTAGCATGCGACCGTTCGATCTCAATCCCAAGGGCTGCCAGCAGCCTGTATCATGGTTGCGCCTACCACGACCGCCGCCTCGCTCGCACGGTCGCGCCCTTGGAGATTTAACACGGTGCGTTAGGCTATCTGATGTTGGCATGTCATACATAGTCATCACTTAGTCACTCATACTACAACAAGGTTAGCTACAAGGTTGGCTATAAGAGTATTTTTTTGTTTACTTCTCTCTATCTCTTTCTTCGTATTATTTATTGCATTTGCCAAGGAGTGACCTCTTCCAATGAAATGGTGCTTAGATGTGGTGCTATGGGCATTAAATGGCTTAGCAACTCAAGTCCCCAATGCATAGGTGCTTAGTTTTTTGTTGCTAAGTTTGCTTCATCCAGGTACATGCGCTTATCACCGTTTCTTCCTGGTGTCACCAAACTAGTCTCTCTCTTCTTAATTAACTTGGCACATCAGAATTTATGCCTATGTGGCAGGCTTAGCACCTATAGGATCAAGTACAATAGTGGGCTATAAGCCCGCTTTACATGGCATTTTTGCATATGTGGGGGAAAGAGGCAAGGAAAAAGTGGAGGAGTGGGCTCTCAAGCAAGAGCCAGCCTCTACATGGTGGAGCACTGGGAGACTCATGCCGGTCATAGTGTCGCAGTTAAAATGATAATGGCAAGTCAAATCACCGGGCCCCACCTGTCCAGCATTAACTCGCTGGCAAATCACACAGCCCTACATTTGTAGCAGCCTACTCCCTCATCTTCTCGCGTCTCTGTCGAACCAACTAGACGGAACTGCCCCGCCTACCGCGCGGGAAAAGCCCCGCCCTCGACTTTTAAATAGTACAGTATACTAATTTTGTATCCATGGATTGCGCCATGGAGCAAAGCCTCAAGAAAACGGCGGTACACATTTATGGAGTACAATATACAACACGCCCATCGCGTTCGCGTCGCACCCCAGACGGTCGGTCAGTCTGGCACGCCGCTCTCCGAATGGAACGCGCGTGATATTGCATTTGCACACACATGTGGGACCACAATTGAGAACCGACCATAGGCACACTCCTCGGCCCCACAAGTCGGCTGAGTTAATAGAAGAGAGAGACGAGTTATAGTACTAGAGAAGTGTTGTACAGATGTTGGTGCCTGGACGATCCCTGCATGACACGGAAGATCAGTTCGTCCGTGCATGTGACCAGACTCCAGCAGACACGCCTGGATTGTCTATCGTCTATATATCGTACATGCTGTGTTGTACATGGCTGTAGTTCTGGTGAGAAATCTAAAAGGTTTCTTGTCATCTCGCGAAATTAGGTACCATGTGCTTTGGATCACTGCGAGGGTTAAACAGCGGCAACTAGGTTCCTCCAAGGCACTAGTCATGGGGGCCACATGCACGAAGACTACTTGGCTACCATCTATGTCAAGCCGGCTATGTTAATTAGGGCATCTATCGATGGACCCCTTTTCTACAAGTTTATCTTTAATTTGAGCTTTGATCCTCGTCTAGCTTGTCCGTCAGGATTCATGTTGTCTCCTTTGGGCAGTGAGGTTATGGTTTCTTGTCATGTTATAATCTAGTGCTTCAGATAAAAATGAGGACAACTGCGCCTCCGGGGCACGTGCATGAAGACAGTCATTGACGAGGTCAAGCCGGCTCCGGTAGACAAAAGAAAACTAGTAGTACTCCACTATATAGGCAGGAGCCTCCACGCTTGCTTGCTAGTGTTTCTCTCTTCGCACTGTCTCCTCCTCTCCAGATCTAAACACGACAGCAGTGGCCACACACACTCTCTCTCTGCTCACCGCTGGTCACAAATCCAGCCGGATCCTCTCCGACGGGGAAGGTGAGAAGGTGTAACGTTCATGCGGTCGTCCTCGGAGACGGCTCTTACCCACTCCCGGCGTGTCCCGATCAGCGTGCCTTGCTGTTCTCTCCCAAGCACCGCTGGCTAGGGAGGGCCTCCGACCCCTTCTTCCTCGCTATCATAGTGTGGGCAGATCCGGCCTCCCGCCGCCCACCTAGCGACATCCCGGCGACCCTCAGGTATAACTTCCTTTGAAACCGGCCTTGCTCTACTTCCTGAGCTCCTAACGTCACTGCATTTGTATCTTTTACTATTTCCCAGGCCCTCTCGTACATAGGATCGATCGGCTATTCGAAAGCCACCTAAATTTTTACTGTTAAGAGGTAAAACTAGTTCATTCACTCGAATCTAGTACTACTTGGTTCAAACAAGGAAGAAAGGGGGTGGGGGTGGGGGAAGATTTGTTACCTGAATCTAGGACTTGGCCGAAAGAGGAAATAATGGGGGCAAAAAGTAGCAGAGACTAGCTATCCAACTGGTCTCTAGGTATAATAGGGAAATAAAAGGAAACACAGTACAAACTTAATATAAACCCGATCTATTGGTTGAAAAAGGAAAGAAAGTGGGGACTGGGGGACAAGTCAAAAAAGTAAGTCCAGCACTAGATTTGCTAGCCTCGCACAGTATAAGGTGGCTATATCGAACAAAAATGGGACCAACCCAGATATCATGTTCTGATGTTTGTTGCCCCGAGCCACTCTTATGTAACGCCACTAGTAAAATGTAGCAGTTGCACTGCTAAAAGTAAGGACACGTTAAACAAATGTTGCTGGTAAAATGAAGCAATGGCACCATTGAAGTAATGTCGTATTTAACGTTTGTCATAGTTAGTCCTAGTGCCCACACTAATATCTAGCAATGTTGCTGCTTTGGAAATTGCTACTGTCCTTGTAGGATTGCCATTCAGATAAGGAACATGCTTCTTTTCATTTGATGTATGTTTCATCACTTGTTTGTCACCTTCCTTTCCACCTTTTTGTGCAAATAGAGACACACATTTCACTCTTGATCTTAGTTGAACTGGACAAATGATATCCAAACTATAGTTGAACATTCCAGGAGCTTCACAACCAACCTTGATGTTGCTCAATTATATTGCAACTAATGAAGAAGAAGCTTTGTGGGTTTCGTTTTCTGATGGGAATGGAACCGGGTCTAGAGCCCTTTTCTTTAAAAAATGAAGAAGCTGCTGCTAGCTCATGGGACATTCCTTCATTTTAGGTGAACTGCACCAAAAGGTCCCATGAATTAAATCATCCATGTTGGTGACTGGTGTCATCCCTTCTACGATGGTGTTGACTGCAGACATGGTTCCCATCACAAGGTATGTTCCTTTTTGGCCTGACTGTTTGCCAAAGATACTGCATGTTGAGTCTGCTCTTGTGCTACTGTTTTGGCACTGCCATGATAAAGCAGTAATGTTATTATTTTTCACCTTAATCTAGTGGCACTATTAATTTGAGGCAATGTTTTGGCACTGCTAGTGGCACTGATTTTTTATATATATTGAAAGAGGGGGTTTCCTCCAATTTCATTAAAGAAATCCAACCATAGAGAACCATTATCCGACAACATCTCAGTGTAAACGGGCAGTTACGCAACTACTACTAGAACGGACTGAGTACTAGCAGGAGACAAGTTCGCCACATAAGCTAGGCAGGTAGGGGGATGCAGCACCAGCTCGACCAAGTTTGGATTACAACCCAAATGCTGCCACTAAAACATCATAGGGGAAGATAAGGACTGAAAGAGCCAGTTTCAGCATCCCAGTCTAAGCACCCCCGGCCTCCATCCTTGTGACGCACGGTACACCTCGTTCACCACCTACTCGACCCTAGTGCCACTGATAAAATGAAGTAATAATACAGTTAAAATAGAGCGAGTGTCCTCTCTATCATTTCGTTTCCAATGTAGATAAAGAAAGTGCTTTCTCTTTGTTAGTATATGATTCATCAACTAGTCCTATTGTTAATGTTTAAGCGTTTCTGCAAACTGGGGTGCTTAATTTTAGTTGATCTGCACAAAAATAGAGATGGGAATGTCTCAAGGCCCATCCTTGTACTACCGTTGTACACTGATGTTCATCACTGACAGAAGGTGTATCGGTGAGACTTAGGACGATTTCCAGTATGAGGCATACCGTATGAGGCGTTGTAGGGCCCATCTCGCCCTCGCAACATGGCATACTATGATACTATCGCAATATTTTATTCTATTTATTAGTGTATGTTTCATCAACTAGTGCCACTATAATGTAATCACGCCTTTTCATTATCTGTGCAAACAGGGTTATTCAGCTGCATTTTGGTGGAACTGCAAAAATGTAGGGATGGAACCGACATATATGCAGAGTGCGAGGTGCCAAGTAAAAATTACCGACACCAACCCTGCTCCATCTAAGCATTGGCATCTACCACCATCAGTGGGATGTGTGGCGCTCACTGTGGACGGATCTTTCTCGGCAGCAAATCCTCTAACCAAATACTAGTAGCTTATACTTCAAAAAAATACTAGTAGCTTATATTGACAGTTTTCTAGGGGTGTACTCTTTTCTGAAAGAAGCACCAATCTATTTTTCTTTATTTGTACACAGTGTCACAACTTTGACCCAAAGGTCCAGAGCTATTTTACAGTGATTGGCGTAGTACTGAGAGACTGATTGTAAGCATGATTTTTATTAGCTGTCACATTGATAGTAAGCATGAGCAGATGGAATATTAGGTTAGTGCGAAGCTTACCTTAAACCCTACGGACGCCATTGAAATGAGGCGAACGTCGAGGGAACCGTGGAGAACGGCAGGGAAGCGATGTCGCGCCATCCGGCCTCCTCTTGTGGTGGGAGAACGAATACTCCTATGGCTCCGGTTGGCTCTGCACCCTCACGAACGGCACACCGTACTCGATTGATTCGTTATCCTCTAGGTGCTCGACCTTTGACCTGTATGCCCACCACCTCCACTTGACTTCACCTCGGGCGAATTTTTCTGCTCCATCGCCCAGAGGAGATACTCGATGAAATCGAAGGACTGCAGCGTGACTGCTGCCGAGGAGAACATCACCGTCGTCTTCCTCTTTCGCATAGATTGCCACATGGCCCTCACCGTCCTCGAAATCTCCCACTCATTGTCAAACCAAGTAAGGATCCCCTTCAACCTGGCTAACTTTGCCTGGTCACCGCCGGCGATCTGCCTGATTCGCTGCTGCATCCTCTCCATAGATGTCCTTTTGAGTGGTCAAGTGCTAGCTTTGGAAGATGGGAGGAGAGAGAAGGTGGTTTTGCAATGGAGATGATGGAGAGGAGAGGAGGTGCTTTTGGAATGGAGAAGAGGCAAAGGAGCGTGCGGCAGCAATTTAGGATTGGATGAGAGGGCTGGTGCGCTGTGACTGGATCAAAATCAAAATCAATTTACCCTTCAATTAAGAAAGCGACCATGATTTTGGGTCATAATTGACCATGATTAACCACATTAACTAGTCTCCCTTTTATTCTGGGTCATAATTGACCATGATTTTCACAAATAAAATATATGTTATACGTTGCAAAAATAATATAATTTGAAAGTACATTCAAAGACGAACCAAACGATAGAATTTTTGGTGACATGCATTCACATTTTGCTTGTCAAATATAGTATGTGGTCAAACTTTGACCCAAAATACACAAAACAAAAAAAATACTTCCAAGACCAGCGCCGCTCCTCTCCTCTTAAACCACCGCTGCTCCTGTTCCAATCTAAATCCAGCGCCGCTCCTCTCCTCTTCCATTTCAAAACCACCGCCCCTCCTCTCCTGTTCCAATCCCAAACCAGCATCGCTCCTCTCCTGTTCTAATCCAAAACCAGCGCTGCTCCTCTCCTCTTCCATTCAAAAACCACCGCCGGCGAGTGAAGGTGCTGTGGAGAAGTAGATCGATGGAGGAGTACAACCGATACATGAGGGTCGCAGACGGCGACCCTGTGAAGCTAGCTAGGATGTTGGAGATATAGTCTTGGTTTGACAACAAGGACCAACTAGCGGCGACGGCGACATCCATGGCCAAATATCTGCAACAGAGCGAAAAGGAGGTGATACTCCCGAAGGGAGTGACGCGGGAGTACATAGAGCTGCTCCTCTGGGCCATGGAGCAAACAGATTCACTGAATCCGATCGTGAGGGAGCGGTGGTGGGATTATCGATCCCAGATGGAGCATCCACCAGAGATTGAAGGATCGAGCATCTACAGGGTGCCGTTTGTGAGGGTGTCGTGCCAGAGCGAGCTTGTGGAGTCTTCGTCGACCGAACCCAGCTGCAAGAGGAGAAAAGCAGTTGGCCCGACGACGCTTCCACACCATCCTCTACCTCGCTGTTCACATCGTCTCACGGGGCGGCTGTCTGCCACCGAGGAATAGGAGGGGACTGCCCCCCCAGCCCAATAGTTGGGCAGGTTGTGAATTGTCAGGAGGAGCTTAGGGTTGTCAGTATTTGCAGGTTGTGAATCGTGTTTTGTGTTGTGTATTTTGAGAGTACTTTCAAATATGAATGTCTTTTGAATTTCAGATTTGCGGTATTGAGCATATGAAGTATTTTATGAATTATAGAGATCTATTTTTAGCACTTAAAAATGTTGTTTCATAGGAGTATAAAAGTGAAGACAATGTGATTCTTAGAGAAGAAACTGCAAGTTTCAGTTTTATATAAGAAACTGCAAGTTCGGTTTTAGATAAGAAACTGCAACTTTTAGAGGCAGAGCATTTATATTAACACGGCCTTGTCAAACAAGGTTAACATCATGTTGGAAGTTTTATTCATGGTCAAAAATGGAACTACCAGCCAGTTAAACATCATGCTGATCAACATTCATGCATAGCACATCTTCATATGATGCACAGTCAAAAAGATATGCTATTTTCAAAATGCCCACACAATGTCGAGTGTGCGAAAAATAGAGAAAACGAGGGACGAAGTTTTGGCAAGTGTAGGACGTGGTGTGCATAGATGACAATGGGGACCCACATGTCAATAATGGCAGAGGCAAAAAATTTGGAGATATTTCCCTGCATCAGGTGGAATCGAACCCGGGCGGAACAGTTGTCGGGTAGTGTCACTTGGCCATCGGGCTAGTTCACTACTTTCGTTACAAATAAGGCACTACCTTGGATGGTCCGATCACCTCGATCATGCGCCTTTGTGCGCTCGCCGCGGCGCCGCTGTCTACCGTTGTGAACATGCTGAACAAACGAGAGGAATCTGGAGAGGACTGTACGTGGAGAGGTGGACAGTTGGGACCCACCGGGTCTATGGCCGTACGCAAGCAAGTGCCTCATCAAAAAACGTCCTCCTAATGCTATACTGACGTTGGGGCCCACGGGTTTTTCAACATAGTAACATTTTTTTAGGTGCTTCAACGTAGGAGATAAATTCACAACGAAGCTGTGGAGCTGGCGGGTAGTATCACTTATTATCACTCAGGCAGCAAGTATTCGCTGGGTTTTGGGCCGCCCCATCTAGGCTTTCTTTTTTAACATGTGCAGCCCACGACATGCCGGTTTGTATTTTTTGAGGGCCATCATGTATCGACCGGCCTATGGACCTCCCATCCAAGGTTTTATTTTTCCTGAAACATCGGCAGCCCAATTTATGAATATTTTGGAGAAAATGCAGAGGTCTGTTCTATTTTTCTATATAAGAATAAGAACGCGTGGTCCAACTTTTGTTTCCTTTCTAACTATATTATATATATTTAAATTATTTTATATGTTATTATATATTATTGTTCTTGTCATCATATATTTAACAGAAACTTACATATGTAAGAAAACAATATCCCACATCTTATTAACTTATAAAAATAGTTTCTTAACAATAAAATACTGGATTTTTTTGGCAATGAAAATCCTGGTGATTGTGTACAAAAGCTTGGTAAGATTTAAGGACCAATGTAATAATAAATCACTTATTTTTTAAATATATTTATAACATAATGCTAAGCCCTTGTTTATTTTTTGATAACATTGTTGCGCCCAACCGAACATTATAATTAGAATCAGCCCAGCAAAATCGTGTATTTTGAGAAAGTGCAAATGGCCTGTAAGTTTTTAGGAGAAAAATAAATGAGTCGCATGGACGCTACATTATTTGTTCACCCAGCCCAGCAAATGGACTGTAATTCTAAAAAAAGATCAAATTGACTGTAAATTCTGAAAAAATGGGTTGAATATGTGCCACATTTTTGGAGGCCGATGTCGGATTTCGGGTTCCGGCAAAATGCTTGAGGTTCGAACATTGGGGTGCACACAAAGATCTCTCCCCCTCTCCAACTCGCACACTCTAGGATCTCACGGCCTAGCTCGATGAACCCAAAGAACACGAGACACAAGATTTATACTGGTCCGGGCCACCGTTGTGGTGTAATACCCTACTCCAGTGTGGTGTGGTGGATTGCCTCTTGGGCTGAGGATGAATAGTTACAAGGGAAGAATAGCCTCGCGAGGTGTGGTGTTCTTGTGCTTGGTGAGTTGATGCTCTCTCTCTCTGTCTCTGATCCGCCCCCTTGCTATGGTGGTGGCTAGTCCTATTTATAGGGGCCCTGGTTCTCTTCCCAAATATTGAGTGGGAAGGGATCCCACAACGGCCAAATTCGAAGGGGGACAATGTAACACCCCGGATGTAATTTACCTTATATGTACTCCAACTCTTGACGTTTCCGACGCTAAGTTATTTTATTTCCTCGGGTTCGGGTTTTTGTCTCCGTGTGTTGTTGTCTTTGTCATGCATCTCATATCATGTCATCATGTGCACTGCATTTCCATACGTGTTCGTCTCATGCATCCGAGCATTTTCCCCGTTGTCTGTTTTGCATTCCGGCGCTCCTATCCCCTGCGGTGGTCCTTTCTACCTTCTTTTCGTGTGTGGGGGTTAAACATTTCCGGATTGGACTGAGACTTGCCAAGCGGCCTTGGTTTACTACCGGTATACCGCCTGACAAGTTTCGTACCATTTGGACTCCGTTTGATACTCCAACGGTTAACCGAGGGACCGAGAAGCCCTCGTGTGTGTTGCAGCCCAACACCTTTCCAATTTGGCCCAAAACCCACCAAAACCCTCTCCATCATCTAGAGCGTTCGATCACAATCGTGTGGCCGAAAACCGCACCTCTTTTGGACTCTCCTAGCTCCCTCTATGCCTATAAATAGCCCCTCCTCCGAAATTCACGGTTCTTCTCCCCCGAAACCCTAGATCTGCTCCTCCGCGCAACCGGACGTGTTCGGCCAGCGCTGGACTGCGTCCGCCGCCGCCCGCGGCCACTGAGGCGTTGACACGTGGTGCCCCGAGCCCCACTTCGCCGCCGCCCGCTGCGGCCCGCGAAGGCCTGCAACCGGCCCCCGCGGCCCGAGCCGCCCCGTGCCCGCGCCTCGCCGCCTTCTTCCCCGAGCACGGCCACATCGCCGGCCACCGCCGCCCGACGCGCCATCGCCGCCTCCGCGCCGACCGCTCGCCGGCCGGAGCTCCTCACCCCCCTCGTCGCCGGCGCCGACCCCGCTCGCCGCTGTTCAGCATCCGGTGCCGACCGGCCTCGCCCTCGCCTTCCCCTCGCTCGGATCCGGCCACCACGACAACTCCGGCGGCCCCGCGCAGCTTCTCCGGCGAGATCCGCCGCCGCATCGGATCGGGCGCGCGTCAGCTACAGTGAAACCCTAGATCTAGTGGTTGACTTCTCCCCCTCTCTCAGTATTTTTTTATGCAACTTCGTCATGCTATATCTCCGCATTCGTAGCTGCGTTTTGGGCGTGTAGCATATCAAAATGTTCGTCTCAGAGAGTAAATCATTTCATCTCATTGCATTATTTTCCTTTGAGCTCATCTTGATGCCCGAAATGCTAGTGGAAGAGAGCTATTTGAGTTAACTGTCAGATCTGCTGCACCAAATACCTATTTGTCATTTTTGCCATGTTTAATGTGTGCATGATATGCCCCTGAGCTCTACACGAGTTTTGTTATATGCCATGCCATATTTAGAGAGGTGCTATCCATGTATTTTTGTGACATGTGTGGTGACTAGCACAAGCTTGCAAAGTGGTGCATTCGTTAATGCTGATTTTAGGGACTTAGAATTTCTCTAAGTCCTTGATCTGTTTTTATCAATATGCCATATATTCATGTTGTTTCCTAGTGATCCGTGCCTCTTTTGAGGATGATAAGTCAGGATGATTTGTTAATATTGTGGTTCTCTATCCATCCATGTCTTTGTTTGCAATTATGGAGCACCCTAGCTTGAGTCAATCGAGCTCTACTTTTGCTATTTCGTAATTCCTGGCAGATTGTCTACTTGTTAGCGATTTTGCCGAGGATGTTGTTGTTGATCCGTGCATGCTATGTTGTTTTTCTTGCCATGTCTAGATTATACAATGTATATTCTTGATGAGTGTATTCTTATATTGTCATGCCTTGCTCCGTAGTGAGTGCATCGAGCTTGTAAACATGCCTACTCGTTAACAGATTGCATGTTCCAGTTTTTCTCTAAGTCTGAGATCTGATTATGTTTTTGTCATGTTCACATGCTTGCAATTGTATTTTCTGATCCCTTTTGGCTCAAGGTCACTAAGGGACTTTTGTTAAGCTCTTTGAGTATCTCCATGTCATGCCTTGCTTTGCCATGTTAAGTTCCTGTAGCATATAGTTTTCATGCTCCAAAGTGTGCTACCTGATCTGAAATTCCAGGTTTGTGTTAATTTCACTAAGTCTGAAACCTGTTTATCAATTGAACTTTTGTCATGCTTGTTTGAACCTGTCAATGATGAATTGGCCGTAGCCCAGTGTTCATCTTTTGTCAAGCATTATGAGTGGATCCCTGCCATGTATTTTGTTGCCATGTTTAAGTGATGTAGCATATTTAACTTGTTGCATTTAGATGGCTACTTGCTGGTTATCACAGACCGATGCCATATTTGTTTTGCTTGCCATTTCCAAATCGTGCATCCGATTCCGGCGATCTTTATATCGATTTCAACCAAAATCACCTCACCTTTCTAGTGGCACTCTTGGATTTCCATGTTGAGGCCAGGTTCAATCTTTCCTTGTCAAATCTTGCATTTGCATCACATATCGCATCCCGCATAGCATACCATGTTTGCATCATGTTGTGCGAGCATTTGCATGTGGTTGATTGTGTTCCTTTTGCTTGTTTGTCTTGTTTGGGTAGAGCCGGGAGACGAGTTCGCTAATGAGGAGCCCGTTGAGTTTGCTTTCGAGGATCCAGTCAACTCTGACAACTTTGCAGGGAAGCTGATCATACCCTCGAAATCACTTCTATCTTTGCTTGCTAGATGCTCGCTCTTTTGCTATGCCTATGCTACGATGCCTACCACTTGCTTATCATGCCTCCCAAATTGCAATGTCAAACCTCTGACCCACCATGTCCTAGCAAACCGTTGATTGGCTATGTTACCGCTTTGCTCAGCCCCTCTTATAGCGTTGCTAGTTGCAGGTGAAGATTGGAGATCGTTCCTTGTTGGAACCTTGTTTATTTGTTGGGATATCATTATATTATCTTATTATCTTAATGCATCTATATAATTGGTAAAGGGTGGAAGGCTCGGCCTTTTGCCTAGTGTTTTGTTCCACTCTTGCCGCCCTAGTTTCCGTCATATCGGTGTTATGTTCCCGGATTTTGCGTTCCTTATGCGGTTGGGTAATAATGGGAACCCCTTGACAGTTCGCCTTGAATAAAACTCCTCCAGCAATGCCCAACCTTGGTTTTACCACTTGCCACCTAGCCTCTTTTTTCCTTGGGTTTCCGGAGCCCAAGGGTCATCTTATTTAAACCACCCCGGGCCAGTGCTCCTCTGAGTGTTGGTCCAAACTAGAGTCCTGTGTAGCGCCCCCTCGGGGAAACTCGAGGTTTGGTTTTAGTTGTATGTAGTGCTCATCTGAGTGTGCCCTGAGAACGAGATATCTACAGCTCCTATCGGGATTTGTCGGCACATTCGGGCGGTGTTGCTGGATTTGTTTTAACTTGTCGAAGTTGTCTTGTAGAACTAGGATGCCGAGTCTGATCGGAATGTCTCGGGAGAAGGTATATCCTTCGTTGAACATGAGAGCTTGTCATGGGCTAAGTTGGGACTCCCCTGCAGGGATTTGAACTTTCGAAAGCCGTGCCCACGGTTATGGGCAGATGGGAATTTTTTAATGTCCGGTTGTAGATAACTTGAACCTTAACTTAATTAAAATGAATCAACTGTGTGTGTAACCGTGATGGTCTCTTCTCGGCGGAGTCCGGGAAGTGAACACGGTGTTGGAGTAATGTTTGCCATAGGTTGTTCTCTAGTTCTTCGTTCGTGCTTTGCCTTCTCTTCTTGCTCTCTTTTGCGAACAGGTTAGCCACCAAATATGCTAGTCGCTTGCTGCAGCTCCACATATTACATTGCCTTTCCTATAAGCTTAAATAGTCTTGATCGCGACGGTGCGAGATTGCTGAGTCCCCGTGGCTCACAGATTACTTCCAAACCAGATGCAGGGCCCGATGACTCCGTTGCAGATGATGCGCTTGAGCTCAAGTGGGAGTTCGACGAAGACTCACGCCGTTACTATGTGTCTTTCCCTGATGATCAGTAGTGGAGCCAGGTTGGGGCGATCGGGACCGTGTCGCATGTTGGGGTTGATCTTTTATTTTGGTACCGTAGTCGGACCATGAGTGTATTGGATGATGTAATGTTATTTATGTACTTTGTGTGACGTGGAGAGTGTAAGCCAACTATGTACCTTTCCCCTTATTATCTATTTACACGGGTTGTTGTGAAGATTACCTTACTTGCGACATTGCTCTCAATGCGGTTATGCCTCTAAGTCGTGCTTCGACACGTAGGAGATATAGCCGCATCGAGGGCGTTACAAGTTGGTATCAGAGCCTTCCCCGACCTTAGGAGCCCCCACTGCTTGATCGAATTAGCTGACGAGTTGAGTCTAGAAAAATGTTTTGAGTCATTTAGGAATTATATATCGGAGAGTTTAGGAATTATTTTTACTCCCCAGTCCCTTCATCGCTTTGGTAAGGCATCCCGACGTTGAGTTTTGACTCTTCTCTTCTCAAATTTCACTAAAAAAAATTTTGGATCACGCAGGTATCTTGGAATCGTTCCGATCGATTTGTGACGAGAACATTATTCTTGGTGCC
Organism: Triticum urartu; assembly: GCF_003073215.2. Classification (NCBI taxonomy): domain Eukaryota; kingdom Viridiplantae; phylum Streptophyta; class Magnoliopsida; order Poales; family Poaceae; genus Triticum; species Triticum urartu. The sequence goes on from NC_053028.1 coordinate 351,019,326, forward strand.
TCCTGTCATTTAGGGGTTGTGGCAGTGTCCCGGGGAGTTGAGCTCTGAGGTGTTGTCGTCACAATTTTATCGTTGCAATTCTGGAATACCTGAGTTTAGTTCGCCGACATCGAAAATCTCTTTTATGCAGTTGTTGGTGAGATAACCTCGCCGCCACCCAGTACTGGGGCGGGAGTTCGGGAGTATTGCCATAACTTGTATAACGGATGCTTTTCAAAGGTTGAGGTAGACGATTTCCGAAGTTTTTCTCGGTTATGTGTTGAAGGATGGATACAGCTGGATGTAGGATTTGCTAGATTTGGGTGAGATGTTATGCTTCCCCTGTATCCCCAACACCTGATTGCATAACCGGAAAGGTTTGGGAGTTTCATAGGTGGGAATTCTTGTAGCTCTAGTTCTTCTTCCACGGATATTTGGTTTGAGATTGGGTGATCCTTACCGAGTATTCGTTCTTGTTCTGTACCTTGTTGATTTTATTCCTCTACCTAAATTCTAAGTGTCTTCTCAATTTATGGATATGTAACCATTTCAATTGGAATGCATTCGTTCATTTTGTTCGGATGTGGAGGCTATATGTTGCAATTTCTACCCGTTTGGTTCAGCTTCAATATTTATCTATCAGTGTGCTAATGGATGTCAACCTGTTCAGGATGGCTCCTCCAACGCGCACGACTCCGAATCCTGATACGCCACCACCACCTCCTCCTCCGGAGGCCTAGCAAGCTGTGATGGCCGCTACCAATGCAAACACGCAGTTGATCATGCAAATTCTTCAAGAGTGCAACCAAGCGAACCAAGGCAACCAAGGTGTAACGCCCCAGATGTAACTTTCCCAATTTGTACTCCAACTCTTGCCGTTTCCGGCGTTAAGTTATATTTATTTCCTCGGATTCGGGTTTTGTCTCCGTGTGTTGTTTTCGTTTTCATGCATCTCATGTCATGTCATCATGCGCATTGCATTTGCATACGTGTTCATCTCATGCATTCGAGTATTTTCCCCGTTGTCCGTTTTGCATTCCGGCGCTTCGTTCTCCTCCGGTGGTCATTTCTAACTTTCTTTCATGTGTGGGGATTAAACATTTCCAGATTGGACCAAGACTTGCCATGCGGCCTTGGTTTACTACCGGTAGACCGCCTGTCAAGTTTCGGGTCATTTGGACTCCGTTTGATACTCCTACGGTTAACCGAGGGACCGAAAAGGCCTCGTGTGTGTTGCAGCCCAACACCCCTCCAATTTGGCCCAAAACCCACCAAACTCTGCTCCATCGTCTCGGTCGTTCGATCACGATCGCGTGGCCGAAAACCGCACCTCATTTGGACTCTCCTAGCTCCACTTATGCCTATTTATACCCCCCCTCCATTTCGGATCTCGTCTTCCTCCTCCAAACCCCAAAAAAAAAAGAAACAGATCCATCTTCCCCCGCGCCGGGCCGGACGTGTCCGCCCGCGCCGGACGTTGTCCGCCCCGCCACCGCACCCACTCACGCGCCGCCACGTGGGCCGCGCCCACATCGCCGCCGCTGGGCCCGCCAGGCCCACGGGGAGCCCCCGCGAGCCCATCTCGCATCGCCGCCGCCGCTTGTCTTCCTTCCTCTCCGGCGCCGTCCGCGGCCACCTTCGCCGGCCGGCGGCCGCCGCACCTTACCGGCGCGCCAGCCGCGCCCCGCCGCCCTTCGCGTCGGGCGCCCGCGGCCACGGCGACCCCGACCGCGCCGCCCCTCGCCGTCTCGTCGCCGGCCACCGCCTCCTCCACGCCCGGCCCCCTCTTCGGCGACCTCCCCGGAGCCCGGCGTCCCTTTCCTCTCCGGCGTGAACAGTGAAGTCCGGCGACCGCCTCGGGAAGCGTGCCGATCCAGATCTGGAAATATCCCTCTCGGTTGACTTTTTCGTCCCTAACACTAGTTTTTTATGCATACTTTGACTGCCCGTAACTTTGCATCCATAGCTCCGATTTGGGCATATAATATATCAAAATCTTCACCTCTACATGTGCATCATTTCATTCCATTGCATCATTTGCATTTGAGTTCATCTTGATGGCCAAAATGCTGTTAGAAGGAGGCTTCGTGAGTAAAATTGCAGATCCGTTAGTTCATCATGCACTTTTGTCTTGTTTGCCAAGTTTAATTCATGCATGATATGCCTGTGCCACTTTGGGATGAATTGTTAAGCATTTTGTCTTCTTTACAAAGGTGCCACCCATGCATTTTTAGGATGTGTGTGTTGTCTTGTGCAAGCTTGCGAAGAGAGGTACCTGAGATTGCTGATTCCAGGGACTTAGTGATTTTCACTGTCTGGGATATTTTAGTTCATGATGCTATATGTCCAGCTTGTTTCCTAGTGATCCGTGCCTCTTTTGAGGAAGATCAGTAAGGGAGTTTTGTTATTTATGTTATGCTCTATCCATCCATGTCTTTGTTTGCATATATGGAGTGCTCTAGGTTGACTCAATCGAGCTCAACTTTTGCTTCGTTGTTAACCTGGGCAGATCGTCAACTTGTTTGCAATTTTGCTGATGCTACCGTTAGTGTTCCATGCATGCTATGCCTTTGTTCTTGCCTCGTGTAGCTAGCACATTGTGCCTTCTTGCTGGTTATATGCTTTCCTTGCCTTGACTTGCACCGTAGTGAGTGCATCGAGCTCGTTTACATGCCTTCGTGGGTTATATTTCAGCATGTCTCAGTTTTCACAAAGTCTGAAAACTGATTGTGTTCGAGCTATGTTCGTGAGCTCGGTAGAGTATTTTGTGAACCCTTTTGGCCCCAGGTCACTTTGGGTGTTTTGTTAAGCTTGTTGAGTAGCTCCATGCCATGTTCTTACTTGTCATGTTCAGGTCATTTATCATGTTGTTTTGCTGCTCCGAAGAGGGCTTCGTGATCTGAAATTTCAGGCTAGTGTTAATTTCACTAAGTCTGGAATCTGTTTTGCATATTCATTTTTGCCATGCTTGTTTGAACCTCTTAATGGATGAATTTGCCTATGGCTCAGTGCTAGTGTTTTGTTAACCATCTTGTGTACATAACTGCCATGTATTTTGTTTTCATGTTTGGTGGCTGTAGCATGTTCATTTCGTTGCATTTAGGAGCCTACTTGCTGTATATCGCAGATCGGTTCGTTTCGTAAAACGCTCGCCATTTCCAAACCGTAACTCCGATTCCAATGATCTTTATATCGTTTTCAAGCGATTTCAGCCCCTCTATCCAGTGGCACCCTTGGTATTCCATGTTGAGGCCAGGTTCATGCATTTCCTGCCATATCTTGCATTTTGCATCCCGCATCGCATCCCGCATAGCATGCCATCATTTCATCATATTGCTTGGTCTTGCACGTGGTTGATTGTATCCTTGTTGCTTGTTTGTCTTGTTGGGTAGAGCCGGGAGACGATTTCGCTACCGAGGAGCCCGTTGAGTTTGCTTGTGAGGATCCAGTCAACTCTGACAACTGTGCAGGCAAGATGATCATACCCTCGAAATCACTACTATCTTTGCTATGGTAGTTTGCTCGCTCTTGCTTTGCCAATGCTACGATGCCTACCATTTGATTGTAAGCCTCCCAATTGCCATGTTGAGCCTCTAACCCACCATGTCCTAGCAAACCGTTGATTGGCTATGCTACCGCTTTGCTCAGCCCCTCTTATAGCGTTGCTAGTTGCAGGTGAAGTTTGGAGGCCGTTCCTTGTTGGAACATCATTTATTTTTCTTGTTGGGGATATCATTATATTGCTATGTTATCTTAATGCATCTATATACTTGGTAAAGGGTGGAAGGCTCGGCCTCTCGCCTAGTGTTTTGTTCCACTCTTGCCGCCCTAGTTTCCGTCATATCGGTGTTATGTTCCCGGATTTTGCGTTCCTTACGCGGTTGGGTTATAATGGGAACCCCTTGATAGTTGCCTTGATTAAAGCTTTTCCAGCAATGCCCAACCTTGGTTTTACCATTTGCCACCTAGCCTTTTCTTTCCCTTGGGTTCTGCAGACTCAAGGGTCATCTTTTTAACCCCCCGGGCCAGTGCTCCTCTGAGTGTTGGTCCGACCGAGTAGACTGCGGGGCCACCTCGGGGCAACTTGAGGGTTGGTTTTACTCGTAGGATGTCTCATCTGAGTGTGCCCTGAGAAAGAGATATGTGCAGCTCCTATCGGGATTTGTCGGCACATTCGGGCGGTGTTGCTGGTCTTGTTTTAACCTGTCGAATTGTCTTGTTGTACCGGGTTACCGAGTCTGATCGGTGTGACTCGGGTGGAGGTCTATTCCTTCGTTGACCGTGAGAGCTTGGCATGGGCTAAGTTGGGACCCCCTGCAGGGATTGAACTTTCGAAAGCCGTGCCCGCGGTTATGGGCAGATGGGAATTTGTTAATGTCCGGTTGTAGATAACTGAACCTTAATTAATTTAAAATGAATCAACTGGGTGTGTTACCGTGATGGCCTCTTCTCGGCGGAGTCCGGGAAGTGGACACGGAATTGGAGTTATGCTTGCGCAGGTTGTTCCTTTAGTTTCTCGCTCGCGCCTTGCCTCCTCTTCTCGCTCTCTTTTGCGGATAAGTTAGCCACCACATATGCTAGTCGCTTGCTGCAGCTCCACATACTTGCCTTATCCTTCCTATAAGCTTAAATAGTTTTGATCGCGAGGGTGCGAGATTGCTGAGTCCCTGTGGCTCACAGATACTATAATTCCAGATGCAGGTCCAGGTGATTCCGCTCCAGGTGACGAGTACGAGCTCAAGTGGGAGTTCGACGAGGACTCTCAGCGTTATTATGTTTCCTTTCCCGATGATCAGTAGTGGTGCCTATTTGGGGTTTGATTCAGGGCCTTGTCGCATGTTGGGTTCTTTTCCATTTTGGCGCCGTAGTCGGGCCATGAGTGTTTGTTTGATGGATGTTATTTATGTACTCTGATGTGACGTGGCGAGTGTAAGCCAACTATGTTATCTCCCCCTTTTATTATGTATTACATGGGATGTTGTAATGATTGCCTGACTTGCGACATTGCTTTCAATGCGGTTATGTCTCTAAGTCGTGCCTCGACACGTGGGAGCTATAGCCGCATCGAGGGCGTTACAAGTTGGTAATCAGAGCCTTCCCCGACCTTAGGAGCCCCATTGCTTGATCGTCTTAGCAGCCGAGTTGTGTCTAGAAAAATGTTTTGAGTCACTTAGGAATTATATATCGGAGAGCTTAGGAATTCCTTTTACTTCCCAGTCTCCTCATCGCTCTGGTAAGGCATCCTGACGTAGAGTTTTGACTCTTCTCTTCTCAAATTTCACTAAAAAAATTTTTAGGATCACGCGAGTATCTTGGTTTTGTTCCAATGGTTTTGTGACGAGAACATTGTTCTTGGTGCCTCCTGTCTTTAGGGGTTGTGTCAGTGTCCCGGGGAGTTGAGCTCCGAGGTGTTGTCGTCACAATTTTATCGTTGCAATTCTGGTATACTTGAGATATGTGCGCGACATCGAAAAACTCCTTTATGCAGTTCGTTGGTGAGATAACCTCGACGCCACCCAGTACTGGGGCGGGAGTTCGGGAGTATCGCCATAACTTGTATAACGGATGCTTTTCGAAGGTTGAGGTAGATGGTTTCCGAAGTTTTCTTGGTTATGTGTTGAAGGATGGATACAGCTGGATGTAGGATTTGCTAGTTTGGGTGAGATATTATGCTTCCCCTGTATCCCCAACACCTGATTGCATAACCGGAAAATCTCAGGAATTTTATAGGTGGGAATTCAAGTAGCCTTAGGATATCTTTCCGACAGATGTATGATATGAAATTGGGGTTCGACGTCTAGTGGTTCGTCTATTCACGGTCGATTTTACAGTGATCTCGTTGTGTCTTAAAGAGTCCTTGGCTATGCTGACTCGGGGACGCTTCGTAGGTCATGTGCACTGCCTTGTACATGATGGTGCTGTACGATCGAGCCCGTGTAGGTCCCACCACGAAATCTTCGGACGAAATTTCTATCATATGTGTGTTCCGGCTTATTCCGCAAGCCAACCCTTGATTTTATTTCGAGTTGTGGCTTTCGTTTTTGCTTCGACGTCATATGTTGATTCCATCCCCCGTTAATGTACCCCTTCTACCTGATTCTTCGTGGCTTCGCAATTTAGGAATATGTGACCACTTCAAGAGAAATGCATTCGTTCATTTTGTTCGGATGTGAAGACTATATGTTGCAATTTTTCATTCCGTTGGATTCAGCTTCAATATTTATCTGTCAATGTGCTAATCGTGGTTAACCTCTTCAGGATGGCTCCTCCAACGCGCACGACTCCGAATCCTGATCCGCCACCGCCTCCACCTCCTCCAGAGGCATGGCAAGCTGTGATGGCCGCAACCAATGCAAACACTCAGCTGATCATGCAAATTATCCAAGAGCGCAATCAAGGCAGTCAAGGGAATAAAGGCAGCAATCAGAGTCACTTTGCTACACTCAACCAGTTCCTTGCTAACGGGCCAAAGACTTTCAGCAATTGTGTTGAGGCAACCGATGCTGACGATTGGCTTGTGGATCTGTGTAAGCATTTCGAGTGCAGCAACGTCAGGTCTGAGGACTTTGTGAAGTTCACTTCCTTCCAACTCAAAGATCAAGCTGCAGAATGGTTCCAGCAGTACAAGGATTCCAGAGGTGGACGTGTTATCACTTGGGATGATTTCCGTCGAGATTTCCGAGCTCATCACATTCCGCAGAGCGTGGTTGAAAGCAAGCGTGAGGAATTCCGCAATCTGAAGCAAGGCTCTTTGTCTGTCTATGACTACAACAAATTGTTCCAGAAGCTTGCCCGCTTTGCCAAGCAGGACGTGCCTGATGAGAAGAGCATGATATATCAGTTCAGGGGTGGTCTCAGAGAAGATATTCAGCTCGTGCTTGTTCTCTTTGAGCCCTTGAGGTACGATGAGTTCTACAACATGGCACTGAAGCAAGAGGCTGCTCAGTTGAGGTGTGATGCTTCCAGGAAGCGAGTCAGAGATGTTACTCCTTCTTCCTCTACTCAAGTGGCCAAGCAACAGAAGTTTTGGCTTCCTCCTCCTCCGTTCCGTCAGCCATATCAGCAGAAGTGCAAAGGTGGCAGTGGTTCTTCCCACCCACCCAACCCAGGCTTTCAGAACAAGACTTCGTCTCAAGCTCCAAGATCGAGTCTTCCGTATCACTGTCCGCTTTCAGAGGTCACGTGCAACAAGTGCCAACAGAAGGGTCACTATGCCAACAAGTGTTTCAACCAGAGGCGTCTTCCTCCTCCTCCTCCTGTCAGATCGGCAAGTACAGCTGTGGTCAAGCATAACCCCAAGTACGCCAAGGTCAACATGGTGAATGCAGCTCAGGCAGAGGACTCGTCAGATGTGATCATGGGTAACCTTCCTGTTAATGATGTTCCTGCAAAAGTTCTTTTTGACACGGGTGCATCGCATTGCTTCATTTCCAGACCTTTTGCATCTAAGCATGGTTGGTTTTCTCAAGTTATGCATAAGCCATTAGCAGTCGTCTCTCCGGGTAGATGCTTGCTTGCTAACTACGAAGTTCCGGATATTTCTATCATGATGGGTGATTTCAAGTTTCTGGCTTCTCCAATGATTCTTGGCAACTCGGATATTGATCTTATTCTCGGTATGGATTGGCTTTCTAAGCACAAGGCTCAACTTGATTGTGCAGCCAGGCAGATTCAATTGACTCATTCGTCTGAGGATGTAATTGTCTTTGCCGCTCGGGATAATACCATTCGTCTGTTTTCTCTCAATGAGAAGGGTGAACTGGATGCTATCTCACAAATTCCAGTCGTTTGTGAATATCAAGATGTCTTTCCAGAAGAGCTCCCAGGAATGCCTCCGCACCGGCCAGTTGAATTCGTTATTGAACTTGAACCTGGCACGGAACCTGTGTGCAAACGTCCTTACAAGCTCGGACCTGAAGAGTTGAAGGAGCTGAAGAAGCAACTCGATGAGCAAGAAAGAATGGGTCTCATCCGGCCTAGTACTTCTCCGTGGGGTTGTGGTGTTCTTTTTGTGAAGAAGAAGGATGGAACGGATCGACTTTGTGTTGATTACCGTCCAGTGAATAAGAAGACCATCAAGAACAAATACCCACTTCCCAACATCAATGAGCTGTTCGAACAACTCAAAGGTGCTCAAGTATTCTCCAAGCTTGATCTCCGTATGGGTTATCACCAGATTCGCATTCGTGAAGAAGATATTCCCAAGACAGCATTCAGAACAAGCTTTGGTTCATATGAATACACCGTCATGTCTTTTGGCCTCGCCAACGCTCCTCCGACGTTCTCTCGCATGATGAACTTCATCTTCAACGCCTACACCAATGACTTCGTTTTGGTCTATCTCGATGACATTCTGGTTTTCTCGAAGAACAAGGAAGATCATGCCAAGCACTTGCGTTTGGTTCTCGATAAGCTTAGGGAACATCAGTTCTACGCCAAGTTCTCCAAGTGTGAATTTTGGCTCGATGAGGTTCTTTATCTTGGTCATATCATCTCTGCCAAGGGCATTTCCGTGAATCCCGAGAAGGTATCCGCAATTGTGAATTGGGAACCTCCTCAGAATGTGAAGCATCTCCTCAGTTTTCTCGGTCTCGCAAGCTATTGCCGAAGATTCGTTGAAAACTTCTCCAAGATCGCGAAGCCTCTCTCAAATCTTCTTCAGAAGCACGTCAAGTACGTTTGGTCTCCGGAGTGCAATATTGCTTTCAACACTTTGAAAGAGAAATTGATCACTGCTCCAGTTTTGACTCCGCCTAATGAATCCAAGCCGTACGAGGTCTTTTGTGATGCCTCTCTCCAAGGTCTTGGCGCAGTTTTGATGCAAGAAAAGAAAGTGGTTGCTTATACATCTCGCCAGTTGAAGCCTAATGAGAAGAACTACACCACTCATGATCTCGAGTTGGCAGCAGTTGTGCATGCTCTTTTGACTTGGAGACATCTTCTATTGGGAAGAAAAGTGGACATTTTCACTGATCACAAGAGTCTCAAGTACATCTTCACTCAGCCTAATCTCAACCTAAGGCAAACTCGATGGGTCGAAATGATTCAAGAGTATAATCCGAGTATTGAGTATACGCCAGGCAAGGCCAATGTGATTGCTGACGCTTTGAGCAGAAAGGCCTACTGCAACAGTCTGATTCTCAAGCCTTATCAACCCGAGCTTTGTGAAGCTTTCCGCAAACTTAATCTGCAAGTTGTTCCTCAAGGTTTCCTCGCCAACCTTCAAGTCTCTCCTACCTTAGAAGAGCAGATTCGCCAAGCCCAACTTCTTGATGCTATGGTGAAAAAGGTGAAGATTGGGATTGCCAAGAGTCAGTCCAAGTACAAGTGCTACCGCCTTGATGACAAGGACACTCTCTTCTTGGAGGATCGTATTGTTGTGCCCAAAGGTGAACTTCGTAAAGTGATCATGAACGAGGCTCACAATTCTCTCCTCTCCATCCACCCTGGGAGCACGAAGATGTATCAGGACCTCAAGCAAGCTTATTGGTGGACTCGAATGAAGCGCGAGATCGCTCAATTCGTGAATGAATGTGATGTCTGCAGAAGAGTGAAGGCAGAACACCAAAGGCCAGCTGGTCTCCTCCAACCTCTTGCCATTCCAGAATGGAAGTTTGACCACATTGAAATGGACATCGTGACTGGGTTTCCAAAGTCCAAGCGTGGCAATGATGCTATATTTGTTGTCATCGACAAGCTCACCAAAGTGGCTCACTTTCTGCCTATCCAAGAGTCGATCACTGCAGCTCAATTGGCGGAACTCTATACCTCTCGCATTGTCTCTCTGCACGGTATTCCTCAAGTGATCTCTTCAGACCGTGGCAGCATCTTTACCTCGAAGTTTTGGGATTCTTTTCAGAAGGCCATGGGCACCAACATCCGCTTCAGCACTGCTTTCCATCCTCAAACAAGCGGTCAAGTCGAGCGTGTCAACCAGATTCTTGAAGATATGCTCATGGCTTGTGTGATCTCCTTCGGCATGAAATGGGAGGATTGTCTTCCTTATGCTGAATTCTCATACAACAACAGTTTTCAAGCAAGTTCGGGCAAGGCCCCTTTTGAAATTCTGTATGGCAGGAAGTGTCGTACCCCTCTCAACTGGTCTGAAACCGGTGAATGTCAGCTGCTGGGTAATGACTTAATCATAGAAGCAGAAGAAATGTGCAAAGTCATTCGTGATAACCTCAAAGCAGCCCAATCCCGCCAGAAGAGCTACTATGATGGTAAGCACCGTGATTTGGCTTTCGAGATCGGAGATCATGTTTACCTCCGTGTCTCTCCTATGAAAGGTACTCGTCGCTTTGGTATCAAAGGGAAGCTTGCCCCTAGATACGTGGGACCTTTCAAGATTGTCAGCAAGAGAGGCGACCTCGCCTATAAACTCGAGCTTCCTTCAAACTTTGCAAATGTTCATGATGTGTTCCACGTCTCTCAGCTTCGAAAGTGCTTCAAGACTCCTGACCGCACCGTCAACTTCGAGGACATTGAGCTCCAAGAAGATCTCTCCTATCGTGAGCACCCAGTTGCTATTCTTGAAGAGACTGAACGCAAGACTCGCAACAAGTCAATCAAATTTCTCAAAGTCAAGTGGTCTCACCATTCCGACCGTGAAGCTACCTGGGAACGCGAGGATCACCTCCGTTCTGAGTACCCGGAGTTCTTTCAGTCCTAGATCTCGGGACGAGATCTTTTCGTAGTGGTGGAGTGTTGTAACGCCCCAGATGTAACTTTCCCAATTTGTACTCCAACTCTTGCCGTTTCCGGCGTTAAGTTATATTTATTTCCTCGGATTCAGGTTTTGTCTCCGTGTGTTGTTTTCGTTTTCATGCATCTCATGTCATGTCATCATGCGCATTGCATTTGCATACGTGTTCATCTCATGCATTCGAGCATTTTCCCCGTTGTCCGTTTTGCATTCCGGCGCTTCGTTCTCCTCCGGTGGTCATTTCTAGCTTTCTTTCGTGTGTGGGGATTAAACATTTCCAGATTGGACCGAGACTTGCCATGCGGCCTTGGTTTACTACCGGTAGACCGCCTGTCAAGTTTCGGGTCATTTGGACTCCGTTTGATACTCCTACAGTTAACTGAGGGACCGAAAAGGCCTCGTGTGTGTTGCAGCCCAACACCCCTCCAATTTGGCCCAAAACCCACCAAACTCTGCTCCATCGTCTCGGCCGTTCGATCATGATCGCGTGGCCGAAAACCGCACCTCATTTGGACTCTCCTAGCTCCACTTATGCCTATTTATACCCCCCCCTCTCCATTTCGGATCTCGTCTTCCTCCTCCAAACCCTAAAAAAAGAAACAGATCCATCTTCCCCCGCGCCGGGCCGGACGTGTCCGCCCGCGCCGGACGTTGTCCGCCCCGCCGCCGCACCCACTCACGCGCCGCCACGTGGGCCGCGCCCACATCGCCGCCGCTGGGCCCGCCAGGCCCACGGGGAGCCCCCGCGAGCCCATCTCGCATCGCCGCCGCCGCCTGTCTTCCTTCCTCTCCGGCGCCGTCCGCGGCCACCTTCACCGGCCGGCGGCCGCCGCACCTTGCCGGCGCGCCAGCCGCGCCCCGCCGCCCTTCAGGTCGGGCGCCCGCGGCCACGGCGACCCCGACCGCGCCGCCCCTCGCCGTCTCGTCGCCGGCCACCGCCTCCTCCACGCCCGGCCCCCTCTCCGGCGACCTCCCCGGAGCCCGGCGTCCCTTTCCTCTCCGACGTGAACAGTGAAGTCCGGCGACCGCCTCGGGAAGCGTGCCGATCCAGATCTGGAAATATCCCTCTCGGTTGACTTTTTCGTCCCTAACCCTAGTTTTTTATGCATACTTTGACTGCCCGTAAATTTGCATCCGTAGCTCCGATTTGGGCATATAATATATCAAAATCTTCGAATCGACATGTACATCATTTCATTCCATTGCATCATTTGCATTTGAGTTCATATTGATGCCCAAAATGCTGTTAGAAGGAGGCTTCGTGAGTAAAATTGCAGATCCGTTAGTTCATCATGCACTTTTGTCTTTTTTGCCATGTTTAATTCGTGCATGATATGCCTGTGCCCCTTCGGGATGAATTGTTAAGCATTTTGTCTTCTTTCCAGAGGTGCCACCCATGAATTTTTAGGATGTGTGTGTTGTCTTGTGCAAGCTTGCGAAGAGAGGTACCTGAGATTTCTGATTCCAGGGACTTAGTGATTTTCATTTTCACTAAGTCTGGGATATTTTAGTTCATGATGCTATATGTCCAGCTTGTTTCCTAGTGATCCGTGCCTCTTTTGAGGAAGATCAGTAAGGGAGCTTTGTTACTTATGTTATGCTCTATCCATCCATGTCTTTGTTTGCATATATGGAGTGCTCTAGGTTGACTCAATCGAGCTCAACTTTTGCTTCGTTGTTAACCTGGGCAGATCGTCAACTTGTTTGCGATTTTGCCGATGCTACCGTTAGTGTTCCATGCATGCTATGCCTTTGTTCTTGCCACGTGTAGGTAGAATATTGTGCCTTCTTGCTGGTTATATGCTTTCCTTGCCATGACTTGCACCGTAGTGAGTGCATCGAGCTCGTTTACATGCCTTCGTGGGTTATATTTCAGCATGTCTCAGTTTTCACAAAGTCTGAAAACTGATTGTGTTCGAGCTATGTTCGTGAGCTCGGTAGAGTATTTTGTGAACCCTTTTGGCCCCAGGTCAATTTGGGTGTTTTGTTAAGCTTGTTGAGTAGCTCCATGCCATGTTCTTACTTGTCATGTTCAGGTCATTTATCATGTTGTTTTGCTGCTCCGAAGAGGGCTTCGTGATCTGAAATTTCAGGCTAGTGTTAATTTCACTAAGTCTGGAATTTGTTTTCTATATTCATTTTTGCCATGCTTGTTTGAACCTCTTAATGGATGAATTTGCCTATGGCTCAGTGCTAGTGTTTTGTTAACCATCTTGTGTACATAACTGCCATGTATTTTGTTTTCACGTTTGGTGGCTGTAGCATGTTCATTTCGTTGCATTTAGGAGCCTACTTGCTGTATATCGCAGATTGGTTCGTTACGTAAAACGCTCGCCATTTCCAAACCGTAACTCCGATTCCAATGATCTTTATATCGTTTTCAAGCGATTTCAGCCCCTCTATCCAGTGGCACCCTTGGAATTCCAAGTTGAGGCCAGGCTCATGCATTTCCTGCCATATCTTGCATTTTGCATCCCGCATCGCATCCCGCATAGCATGCCATCATTTCATCATATTGCTTGGTCTTGCACGTGGTTGATTGTATCCTTGTTGCTTGTTTGTCTTGTTGGGTAGAGCCGGGAGACGAGTTCGCTACCGAGGAGCCTGTTGAGTTTGCTTGTGAGGATCCAGTCAACTCTGACAACTGTGCAGGCAAGATGATCATACCCTCGAAATCACTACTATCTTTGCTATGCTAGTTTGCTCGCTCTTGCTTTGCCAATGCTACGATGCCTACCATTTGCTTGTAAGCCTCCCAATTGCCATGTTGAGCCTCTAACCCACCATGTCCTAGCAAACCGTTGATTGGTTATGCTACCGCTTTGCTCAGCCCCTCTTATAGCGTTGCTAGTTGCAGGTGAAGTTTGGAGGCCGTTCCTTGTTGGAACATCATTTATTTTTCTTGTTGGGGATATCATTATATTGCTATGTTATCTTAATGCATCTATATACTTGGTAAAGGGTGTAAGGCTCGGCCTCTCGCCTAGTGTTTTGTTCCACTCTTGCCGTCCTAGTTTCCGTCATATCGGTGTTATGTTCCCGGATTTTGCGTTCCTTACGCGGTTGGGTTATAATGGGAACCCCTTGATAGTTCGCCTTGATTAAAGCTTTTCCAGCAATGCCCAACCTTGGTTTTACCATTTGCCACCTAGCCTTTTCTTTCCCTTGGGTTCTGCAGACTCAAGGGTCATCTTGTTTTAACCCCCCCGGGCCAGTGCTCCTCTGAGTATTGGTCCCAACCGTCAGCCGCCGGTGGCTACCAGGGGCAACTCTGGGCTGGCCTACCGGAAGTTTAGACAATCTGAGTGTGCCCTGAGAAAGAGATATGTGCAGCTCCTATCGGGATTTGTCGGCACATTCGGGCGGTGTTGCTGGTCTTGTTTTAACCTGTTGAATTGTCTTGTTGTACCGGGTTACCGAGTCTGATCGGTGTGTCTCGGGTGGAGGTCTTATCCTTCGTTGACCGTGAGAGCTTGTCATGGGCTAAGTTGGGACCCCCCTGCAGGGATTGAACTTTCGAAAGCCGTGCCCGCGGTTATGGGCAGATGGGAATTTGTTAATGTCCGGTTGTAGATAACTGAACCTTAATTAATTTAAAATGAACCAACTGTGTGTGTTACCGTGATGGCCTCTTCTCGGCGGAGTCCGGGAAGTGGACACGGAGTTGGAGTTATGCTTGCCCAGGTTGTTCCTCTAGTTTCTCGCTCGCGCCTTGCCTCCTCTTCTCGCTCTCTTTTGCGGATAAGTTAGCCACCACATATGCTAGTCGCTTGCTGCAGCTCCACATACTTGCCTTATCCTTCCTATAAGCTTAAATAGTTTTGATCGCGAGGGTGCGAGATTGCTGAGTCCCTGTGGCTCACAGATACTATAATTCCAGATGCAGGTCCAGGTGATTCCGCTCCAGGTGACGAGTATGAGCTCAAGTGGGAGTTCGACGAGGACTCTCAGCGTTATTATGTTTCCTTTCCCGATGATCAGTAGTGGTGCCTAGTTGGGGTTTGATTCAGGGCCTTGTCGCATGTTGGGTTCTTTTCCATTTTGGCGCCGTAGTCGGGCCATGAGTGTTTGTTTGATAGATGTTATTTATGTACTCTGATGTGACGTGGCGAGTGTAAGCCAACTATGTTATCTCCCCCTTTTATTATGTATTACATGGGATGTTGTAATGATTGCCTGACTTGCGACATTGCTTTCAATGCGGTTATGTCTCTAAGTCGTGCCTCGACATGTGGGAGCTATAGCCGCATCGAGGGCGTTACACAAGGCAACCAGGGCAACAATCAGAACCACTTTGCTACACTCAACCAGTTCCTTGCTAACCAGTCAAAGACCTTCAGCAATTGTGTTGTGGCAACTGACGCTGATGATTGGCTCGTGGACTTGTGCAAGCATTTCGAGTGCAGTAACGTCAGGCCTAAGGACTTTGTGAAGTTCGCTTCCTTCCAACTCAAAGACCAAGCTGTAGAATGGTTTCAGCAGTACAAAGATTCCAAAGGAGGCCGTGTGATTACTTGGGATGAATTCCGTCAAGACTTCAAAGCTCATCATATTCCTCAGAGCGTGGTTGAAAGCAAGCGTGAGGAATTCCGCAACCTGAAGCAAGGCTCTATGTCTATCTATGATTACAACAAGATGTTTCAGAAGCTCACCCGCTTTGCTAAGCAGGACATCCCTGACGAGAAGAGCATGATATACCAGTTCAGGGGTGGTCTCAGAGAAGAAATCCAGCTAGCTCTTGTTCTCTTTGAGCCCTTGAGGTACGATGAGTTTTACAACATGGCATTGAAGCAAGAGGCTGCTCAACTGAAGTGTGATGCCTCCAAGAAGCGAGTCAGAGATGCTACTCCTTCTTCCTCAACTCAAGTGGCTAAGCAGCAGAAGTATTGGCTTCCTCCTCCTCCGTTCCGTCAGCCGTATCAACAGAAGAGCAAAGGTGGCAGTGGATCTTCCCACCCACCCAACCCTGGCTTTTAGAACAAGACTTCGTCTCAAGCTCCAAGATCGAGTGCTCCGTATCACCGTCCGCTTTCAGAGATCACGTGCAACAAGTGCCAACAGAAGGGTCACTATGCCAACAAATTCCTCAATCAGAGGTGTCTCCCTCCTCCTCCTCCTGTGAGATCGGCAAGTATAGTTGTGGTCAAGCATAATCCCAAGTACGCCAAGGTCAACATGGTGAATGCAGCTTAGGCAGAGGACTCGTCAGATGTCATCATGGGTAACCTTCCTGTTAACGATGTTCCTGCAATAGTTCTTTTTGACACTGGTGCATCGCATTGTTTCATTTCCAAACCTTTTGCATCAAAGTATGAGTGCGATTATCAGTATCTGCAAAGTTCCTTGCAGATCGTGTCACCGGGCAAGAAAATGACAGCTAATACCTGCGTCCCGGATGTTTCTATCACGTTGGGCGACTACAAATTTATAGCTTCTCCTATTGTTCTGGATGACTCGGATATCGATCTTATTCTCGGAATGGATTGGCTTTCTAAGCATAAGGCGCATCTTGATTGTGCTGCCAGGCAGATTCAATTGACTCATTCGTCTGAGGATGTAATTGCTTTTGCCGCTCATGATGATACAATCCGTTTGTTTTCTCTCAATGATAAGGGTGAACTGGATGCCATCTCTCAAATTCCAGTCATTTGCGAATATCAAGACGTCTTTCTAGAAGAGCTTCCAGGAATGCCTCCCCACCGGCCAGTTGAATTCGTCATCGATCTTGAGCCTGGCACGGAACCGGTTTGCAAGTGTCCTTACAAGCTCGGACCTGAAGAGTTGAAGGAGCTGAAGAAGCAACTCGATATTCAAGAGGGAATGGGTCTCATCAGACCTAGTTCTTCTCCGTGGGGTTGTGGAGTACTTTTTGTGAAGAAGAAGGATGGAACGGACCGACTTTGTGTTGACTACCATCCATTGAACAAGATGACTATCAAGAACAAGTACCCACTTCCCAACATCAACGAGCTGTTTGAACAACTCAAAGGTGCCCAAGTATTCTCCAAGCTTGATCTCCGTATGGGTTATCATCAGATTCGAATCCGTGAGCAAGATATTCCCAAGACGGCTTTCAGAACAAGCTATGGTTCATATGAATACACTGTCATGTCTTTTGGCCTCGTCAACGCTCCTCCGACTTTCTCTCGCATGATGAACTTCATCTTCAACGTCTACACAAATGACTTCGTTTTGGTCTATCTTGACGACATTCTAGTCTTTTTGAAGAACAAGGAAGATCATGCCAAGCACTTGCGTTTGGTGCTCGATAAGCTCAGGGAATATCAGTTCTACGCCAAGTTCTCAAAGTGCGAGTTTTGGCTCGATGAGGTTCTTTATCTTGGGCATATCATCGCTGCTAAGGGCATTGCGGTGAATCCTGAGAAGGTGTCTGCAATTGTGAATTGGGAACCACCTCAGAATGTGAAGCAACTCCGTAGCTTCCTTGGTCTCGCAAGCTACTATCGAAGGTTCGTTGAGAACTTTTCAAAGATCGCGAAGCCTCTTTCAAACCTTCTCCAGAAACACGTCAAGTACGTTTGGTCTCTAGAATGTGACATCGCTTTCAACACTTTGAAAGAGAAATTGGTCACTGCTCCAGTTCTAACTCCTCCTGATGAATCCAAACCGTTCGAGGTCTTCTGCGATGCCTCTCTTCAAGGTCTTGGTGCAGTGTTGATGCAAGAGAAGAAAGTTGTGGCTTATACCTCTCGCCAGTTGAAGCCCAACGAGAAGAACTACCCCACTCATGACCTCGAGTTGGCGGCAGTTGTGCATGCTCTTTTGACTTGGAGACATCTCTTATTGGGAAGGAAAGTGGACATCTTCACTCAGCCTAATCTCAACCTCAGGCAGACTCGTTGGGTCGAAATGATTCAAGAGTATAATCCAAGTATCGAGTATACTCCAGGCAAGACCAATGTGATTGCTGACGCATTGAGCAGGAAGGCTTACTGCAACAGTCTGATTATCAAGCCTTACCAACCCGAGCTTTGTGAAGCTTTCCGCAGACTCAATTTGCAAGTTGTTCCTCAAGGTTTCCTCGCCAACCTTCAAGTCTCTCCTACTTTGGAAGACCAGATTCGCGAGGCTCAGCTTCTTGATGCTATGGTTAAGAAGGTGAAGATTGGGATTGCCAAGAGTCAACCCAAGTACAAGTGCTACCGCCTTGATGACAAGGATACTCTCTTCTTCGAGGATCGTATTGTTGTGCCTAAAGGTGACCTTCGTAAAGTTATCATGAATGAGGCTCACAATTCACTCCTCTCCATCCACCCTAGGAGTACGAAGATGTATCAGGACCTCAAGAAGGCTTATTGGTGGACTTGAATGAAGCGCGAGATTGCTAAGTTCGTGAATGAATGTGATGTCTGCAGAAGAGTGAAGGCAGAACACCAAAGGCCAGCTGGTGTCCTCCAACCTCTTGTCATTCCAGAATGGAAGTTTGACCACATTGAGATGGACTTCGTGACTAGGTTTCCAAAGTCCAAGCGTGGCAATGATGCTATATTCGTTGTCATCGACAAACTCACTAAAGTGGCTCACTTTCTGCCTATCAAAGAGTCTATCACTGCAGCTCAATTGGCGGAGCTGTATACCTCTCGGATTGTCTCTCTGCACGGTATTCCACAGGCGATCTCTTCAGACCGTGGCAGCATCTTTACCTCCAAGTTTTGGGATTCTTCAGAAGGCCATGGGTACCAACATCCATTTCAGCACAGCTTTGCATCCTCAAACTAGCGGTCAAGTCGAGCGTGTCAATCAGATTCTCGAAGATATGCTCAGGGCTTGTGTGATCTCCTTCGGCATGAAGTGGGAAGATTGTCTTCCATATGCCGAATTCTCCTACAACAACAGTTTTCAAGCAAGTTCGGGCAAGGCCCCATTCGAAATTCTGTATGGCAGGAAGTGCCGTACTCCTCTCAACAGGTCAAAAACCGGTGAACGTCAACTTCTTGGAAATGACTTGATCACAGAGGCAGAGGAAATGTGCAAAGTCATTCGTGATAATCTCAAAGCAGCGCAATCGCGCCAGAAGAGCTACTATGATAGTAAGCACTGTGATTTGGCTTTTGAGATCGGAGGCCATGTGTACCTCCGCGTCTCTCCTATGAAAGGTACTCGTCGCTTCCGTATCAAAGGGAAGCTTGCCCCTAAATACGTGGGTCCTTTCAAAATCGTCAGCAAGAGAGGCGATCTCGCCTATCAACTCGAGCTTCCTTCAAACTTTGCAAATGTGCACAACATGTTCAATGTCTCTCAGCTCCGCAAGTTCTTCAAGACTCCTGATCGCACCGTCAACTTCGAAGACATTGATCTCCAAGAAGATCTCTCTTATCGTGAGCACCCCGTGGCTATTCTTGAAGAGACTGAACGCAAGACTCTCAATAAGTCAATTAAATTCCTCAAAGTCAAGTGGTCACACTATTCCGACCGTCAAGCCACCTGGGAACGCGAGGATCACCTCCGTTCTAAGTACCTGGCGTTTTTCTAGTCCTAGATCTCGGGATGAGATCCTTTCATAGTGGTGGAGTGTTGTAACACCCCGGATGTAATTTACCTTATATGTACTCCAACTCTTGCCGTTTTCGGCGCTAAGTTATTTTATTTCCTCGAGTTCGGGTTTTTGTCTCCGTGTGTTGTTGTCGTTGTCATGCATCTCATATCATGTCATCATGTGCATTGCATTTGCATACGTGTTCGTCTCATGCATCCGAGCATTTTCCCCGTTGTCCGTTTTGCATTCCGGCGCTCCTATCCCCTCTGGTGGTCCTTTCTACCTTCTTTTCGTGTGTGGGGGTTAAACATTTCCGGATTGGACCGAGACTTGCCAAGAGGCCTTGGTTTACTACCGGTAGACCGCCTGTCAAGTTTCGTACCATTTGGACTCCGTTTGATACTCCAACGGTTAACCGAGGGACCGAGAAGGCCTCGTGTGTGTTGCAGCCCAACACCTTTCCAATTTTGCCCAAACCCCACCAAAACCCTCTCCATCATCTAGAGCGTTCGATCACGATCGCGTGGCCGAAAACCGCACCTCTTTTGGACTCTCCTAGCTCCCTCTACGCCTATAAATAGCCCCTCCTCCGAAATTCACGGTTCTTCTCCCCCGAAACCCTAGATCCGCTCCTCCGCGCAACTGGACGTGTCCGGACCGCGCTGGACCGCGTCCGCCGCCGCCCGCGGCCACTGAGGTGTTGACACGTGGCGCCCCAAGCCCCACTTCGCCGCCACCCGCCATGGCCCGCGAAGGCCCGCAACCGGCCCCCGCGGCCCGAGCCGCCCCGCGCCCGAGCGCTCGCGCCCCGCCGCCTTCTTCCCCGAGCACGGCCACGTCGCCGGCCGCCGCCGCCCAACACGCCATCGCCGCCTCCGCGCCGACCGCTTGCCGGCCGGAGCTCCTCACCCCCCTCGTCGCCGGCGCCGACCCCTCTCACCGCCGTTCAGCACCCCGTGACGACCGGCCTCGCCCTCGCCTTCCCCTCGCCTGGATCCGGCCACCACGACAACTCCGGCGGCCCCGCGCAGCTTCTCCGGTGAGATCCACCGCCGCATCGGATCGGGCGCGCGTCAGCTATAGTGAAACCCTAGATCTAGCGGTTGACTTCTTCCCCTCTCTCAGTATTTTTTTATGCAACTTCGTCATGCTATATCTCCGCATCCGTAGCTCCGTTTTGGGCGTGTAGCATATCAAAATGTTTGCCTCAGAGAGTACATCATTTGATCTCATTGCATCATTTTCATTTGAGCTCATCTTGATGCTCGAAATGCTGTTGGAAGAGAGCTATTTGAGTTAACTGTTAGATCTGCTGCACCAAATAGCTATTTGTCACTTTTGCCATGTTTAATGTGTGCATGATATGCCCCTGAGCTCTACATGAGTTTTGTTATATGCCATGCCATATTTACAGAGGTGATATACATGTATTTTTGTGACATGTGTGGTGACTAGCACAAGCTTGCAAAGTGGTGCATTCATTAATGCTGATTTCAGGGACTTAGAATTTCGCTAAGTCCTTGATCTGTTTTTATCAATATGCCATATGTTCATGTTGTTTCCTAGTGATCCATGCCTCTTTTGAGGATGATCAGTAAGGATGATTTGATAAAATTGTGGTTATCTATCCATCCATGTCTCTGTTTTCAATTATGGAGCACCCTAGTTTGAGTCAATCGAGCTCTACTTTTGCTATTTCGTAATTCCTGGCAGATTGTCTACTTGTTAGCGATTTTGCCGAGGATGTTGTTGTTGATCCGTGCATGCTATGTTGTTGTTCTTGCCATGTCTAGCTTATATAATGTGTATTCCTGATGGTTGTATGCTTAGATTGTCATGCCTTGCTCCGTAGTGAGTGCATCGAGCTCGTAAACATGCCTACTCGTTAACAGATTTGCATGTTCCAGTTTTTCTCTAAGTCTGAGATCTGATTATGTTTTTGCCATGTTCACATGCTTGCAATTGTATTTTCTGATCCATTTTGGCTCAAGGTCACTAAGGGACTTTTGTTAAGCTCTTTGAGTAGCTCCATGTCATGTCTTGATTTGGCATGTTAAGTTCCTGTAGCATATAGATTTCATGCTCCAAAGTGTGCTACCTGATCTGAAATTCCAGGCTTGTGTTAATTTCACTAAGTCTGAAACCTGTTTATCAATTGCACTTTTGCCATGCTTGTTTGAACCTGTTAATGGATGAATTGGCCGTAGCTCAGTGTTCATCTTTTGTCAAGCACTATGAGTGGATCCCTGCCATATATTTTTTTGCCATGTTTAAGTGCTGTAGCATATTTAACTTGTTACATTTAGATGGCTACTTGCTAGTTATCGCAGACCGGTGCCATATTTGTTTTGCTTGCCATTTCCAAACTGTGCATCCGATTCCGGCGATCTTTATATCGATTTCAACCGAAATCACCTCACCTTTCCAGTGGCACTCTTGGATTTCCAAGTTGAGGCCAGGTTCAATCGTTACTTGTCAAATCGTGCATATGCATCACATATCGCATCCCGCATAGCATACCATGTTTGCATCATCTTGTTCGAGCATTTGCACGTGGTTGATTGTGTTCCTTTTGCTTGTTTGTCTTGTTTGGGTAGAGCCGGGAGACGAGTTCGCTAACGAGGAGCCCGTTGAGTTTGCTTTCGAGGATCCAGTCAACTCTGACAACTTTGCAGGCAAGATGATCATACCCTCGAAATCACTTCTATCTTTGCTTGCTAGATGCTCGCTCTTTTGCTATGCCTATGCTATGATGCCTAACACTTGCTTATCATGCCTCTCAAATTGCCATGTCAAAACTCTAACCCACCATGTCCTAGCAAACCGTTGATTGGCTATGTTACCGCTTTGCTCAGCCCCTCTTATAGCGTTGCTAGTTGCAGGTGAAGATTGGAGATCGTTCCTTGTTGGAACCTTGTTTATTTGTTGGGATATCATTATATTATCTTATTATCTTAATGCATCTATATAATTGGTAAAGGGTGGAAGGCTCGGCCTTTTGCCTAGTGTTTTGTTCCACTCTTGCCGCCCTAGTTTCCGTCATATCGGTGTTATGTTCCCGGATTTTGCGTTCCTTATGCGGTTGGGTAATAATGGGAACACCTTGACAGTTCGCCTTGAATAAAACTCCTCCAGCAATGCCCAACCTTGGTTTTACCACTTGCCACCTAGCCTCTTTTTTCCTTGGGTTTCCGGAGCCCAAGGGTCATCTTATTTAAACCACCCCGGGCCAGTGCTCCTCTGAGTGTTGGTCCAAACTAGAGTCCTGTGCAGCGCCCCCTCGGGGAAACTCGAGGTTTGGTTTTAGTTGTATGTAGCGCTCATCTGAGTGTGCCCTGAGAACGAGATATGTACAGCTCCTATCGGGATTTGTCGGCACATTCGGGCGGTGTTGCTGGATTTGTTTTAACTTGTCGAAGTTGTCTTGTAGAACCGGGATGCCGAGTCTGATCGGAATGTCTCGGGAGAAGGTATATCCTTCGTTGACCGTGAGAGCTTGTCATGGGCTAAGTTGCGACTCCCCTGCAGGGATTTGAACTTTCGAAAGCCGTGCCCGCGGTTATGGGCAGATGGGAATTTGTTAATGTCCGGTTGTAGATAACTTGAACCTTAACTTAATTAAAATGAATCAACTGCGTGTGTAACCGTGATGGTCTCTTCTTGGCGGAGTCCGGGAAGTGAACACGGTGTTGGAGTAATGTTTTCCGTAGGTGTTTCTCTAGTTCTTCGTTCGTGCTTTGCCTTCTCTTATCGCTCTCTTTTGCGAACAGCTTAAATAGTCTTGATCGCGAGGGTGCGAGATTGCTGAGTCCCCGTGGCTCACAGATTACTTCCAAACCAGATGCAGGGCCCGATGACTCCGTTCCAGATGATTTGCTTGAGCTCAAGTGGGTGTTCGATGAAGATTCACGCCGTTACTATATGTCTTTCCCTGATGATCAGTATTGGAGCCTAGTTGGGGCGATCGGGACCGTGTCGCATGTTGGGGTTGATCTTTCATTTTGGTACCGTAGTCGGACCATGAGTGTATTGGATGATGTAATGTTATTTATGTACTTTGTGTGACGTGGCGAGTGTAAGCCAACTATGTACCTTTCCCCTTATTATCTATTTACATGGGTTGTTGTGAAGATTACCTTACTTACGACATTCCTTTCAATGCGGTTATGCCTCTAAGTCGTGCTTCGACACGTAGGAGATATAGCCGCATCGAGGGCGTTACAGACAACTAGTACAAGCTATCCAGACAAAAGTAGTCTTCGCCTGCCAAAGGCTCTGGTGGTGACGCCGTCTTGGGCTCCACGGTGACCTCCGTCCTGTCATCCTGCTGGTCTTGGTCTTGTTGCACCGATATGGAAACCTTTGCCTGATGCCTCGGGACTCCTCGCCTGCGCTTGCCCCTTTAGAACCAAAGAGGAAACGAGGACACTGCGCGCGCTGGCGCCCGCCTGGCTCCAGTCGTCATGGCTTGCATCACAGAAACCTCGCGAGGTGTCCTTCGCCTTGATCTCTCCGCCCCTCGCAAGCCAGCATGGTGAGGCCGCCCCTGAGTAGGTCTTGCGTCATCCGCCTCGCGAGGCTTGGCCCCTCGCGAGGGTCTTAAGTGTTTGCTGGTGAAGATGGTCCGTACAGGGCCGCTGGTGGAGCCACTCTGTGGGCCGCAGGCAGGCAAGTCTGGGGACCCCCATTCCCAGAACACCGATAGTAGCCCTCGGGCCCAAGGCGCGCTCGGGCTTGGCTTCGAGGCGAAGCCAAAGGGCAAGTGCGGGGCGTTGCGGGCCCCAATAGCCAGCGGCCCCGCTTGACACGTGTCGATTGATTGGACGTGGGCGTCTCCGCTTCCCCATGCCGCCTCGGCAACTGCCCGACTTGACGGGTCCTTGCTGCATGCTGAAAAAGATCATTATTACCTTAGATCATGGAGGCCAGCGCTTGGCCTCCCCTTGGCAATAAAAGGGAAGGGGCGGAGCCCCCGTCACCCATCTCTTCCTTTGCTTCTCCCGCTTCTTCTTATTCCTTGCTTCTTTGCCTGCAACGACACCCATGGCGCCTGCGAAGAGGCTCTCGGCTGCGGAGAAAGGGCAGGCTCGCCTGGAGGGGACCGGCTCACCGCCGCCCAAAAGGGGGCGCGGCCGTTCCCACAAGCACGCTGTGACCCCCGCCGTGGCCCCTCGTGGTCGCGGTGGCGCCTTCGCGTGGTGGTGGCCGCCCGAGTCGTGGGGGCCCCGTCGATGAAGGGAGGCGCGCCATGGTCATGCGGTCGTCCAGGCCATGCTTCCACTCTGGGGAAGTGCTGCTGGAGTTCATCGTGTGGTCATAGAACCCGGCCGGCACTTGGCTTCAGCTCCCACACTTCTTTGTCGGTGAGCTGCCAGCCACTGGTGCAGGCGGTCTTTGGCTGCAGGCGAACGACTGCTGCAGGAAGGCTTCTTGGGTTGCGGTCGAGGTCTCCTCCGTAGGCGACGCAGTCCTGGCTCGCAGCTAGCAGACGTTCGCCCGCGCGCGTGGACTGGGCAAGCGGTGTGCCCTCCACTTCAAGTACGACGGTGATGCGACCCTCTTCATGAGGGTATTTGGGGAAGATGGTCGCCGCGTCGGGTGCTTCCCTGAGGACAACAACGACGATGAGGTGCTCGGCCTTGGTGATGGCTGCGACGAGAGTGACGACGGGCCCGCCCTCGGCGCCGGCCATGTCTCGTCCAGCTATGGTGACTCTTCTTCCCGCGACAGCTCCAGCAGCGGTGGCTACGACCAGCCGCCACGCTGCCGCGCCCACTTTGAAGGTAGCAGCGGGTTGTCTCGTCGCCGTGCTCCGGTGAAGCACGAGGAGGGGTCTGGATGAGCTTAGGAGAACGCCATGGGCCCGTCCTCACGACCTACCCTGGGAGCACGTTCCGCTTTTGTTTCGTTCTTCCTTTCCTTCCTGCATTAGAGAGAGACAAGTATGGGGCCCTGCTAGGGCGTGTGACAATTATGATTTCTAAGTGGTTGTGCTATGTTTATCATTCCTGTGTTGTCTTGCAGCGTCATGTTTTATGTATGCGCGTAGGAATAACTTAGCTTGATGCGCCTGAAGTAGGTTCTGCCTCATGAGATGTGCATTCCCCAATGCCTGACGAGGCCTCCTATGCTCGGAAGGCGCCTGAGAACTGCAAAAATTCGTTAGGGAATCCTTATTCTTCTGGATCCTAGCCGCAGGCACTGCCGACCGTAACCCAGTGCTTCGCATCGCGGTACCCGGGGGGCACGGATTGAGAGGGGTGCGCTAGCTTGCGAGCTCAAGTGAGGGTGCCTTGCGAAAGACAAGAAAATGAAAATGCTCATGAGGGCGCCTGTCCAGCCCCCTCGCAAGGCACGTGAGGAAGAGAACGGTTCAAAAATGAGGAACTGAGGGCAGAAAAGGAGGCAACAAGGACAATGGAACCAGGCCAGCAAGGAACACCAGAAAGCAAATTCTCACTTAAAAGAGGGGGCAAACCAACTGCGGAAAGCAAATGAAAAGCCGCGTCCGGCACCTAGTCTAGTCTTCTTGTCTTCTCACCAGCGCGGAGCTAAGTGCTGCCACTAGGCATGGGAGGGAGCCCCCGAGGCCCGAGGGTGGCACTCCCGAGACTCCGAGGCGTGTACAGCCCCACTTATTATTACGTGAGAGTGTCACGAGCGGAGATTCTTCACAGGCACTGGGCCTTGTTTCACAGGCACCGGGCCTTGCTTCATTGGTAGAACTTCCGGAGGTGCTGGATTTTCTAGGCGTTCTAGATGGGGAACCCGTCCTGCGTCTCCAGGCGCGCGGCGCCAGGCCTGGAGATATGGGCGACCCGAAACGGGCCCTCCCACATGGGCGAGAGCTTGTGCAGCCCTTCCCTGGAGAGCACCTGCCTCAGGACAAGATCACCCACCTCGAGCATCCTGGAGCGGATGCTGTGGCAGTGGTACCGCCGCAGCGCCTGCTGGTACCTCGCAGCTCGGAGCAAGGCTTCATGGAGGCGTTCCTCCCCCTGCACGAGATCCATCCCTCGCATGGCATCCTATTGCGTTTCATCAAACGCTAGGACCCGCACGGAGCGATGCCTGACCTCATGTGGGAGAATCGCTTCTGCTCCATAGACGAGGAAGAATGGGGTCTCGCCTGTTGGCCTGGTGGCGGTGGTGCGGATGGACCACAGCACAGACTGGATCTCATCATGCCAGCCCCTGCCGCAGACCTCAAGCTTCTACTTGAAGGTCCTTGTCTTGAGACCCCTCAGGACCTCTGCGTTGGCATGTTCAGCCTGGTCGTTGCTCCTGGAGTGCGCCACGGTGGCGTAGCAGATCTACGTTCCAAGATTAGCAAAATATGTTTTGAAGAGATTTCTAGTGGATTGTGAGACGTTGTCGGTGATGATGCGATTAGGGACCCCAAATCGGTTACGAGGCCCTTGATGAACTTGACTTCTGACCCAACTGGGATGGTGCGGACAGCTTCCACTTCCGCCCACTTGATGAATTTGTCAATGGCGACGTAGAGGTGGAGGTAACCTCCAGGCGCTCGAGGGAACGGGCCCAGGATATCCAGCCCCCAGACCACGAACGGCCATGAGAGCGGGATAGTCTGGAGGCCCTGAGCCGGCTGGTGGATCTGCTTGGCGTGGAACTGGCAGGCCCCATAGGATTTCACCAGCTCGGTTGCGTTGTGGAGTGACGTGGGCTAGTAGAACCCGCTGCGGAAAGCCTTGCCGACTAGGGTGCACGACGAAGAGTGGTGCCCGCAGTCTCCACCATGTATGTCTGCCAGCAACTCTTTCCCATGTTCCCTGGAAATGCATCGTAGAGAAACATCATTTGGCCACTTCCTGTATAGCTCACCATCCTGAATGCAGTACGCCGTAGCCTGCCGGGCCACGCGCTCCGCGTCTTCCTCCTTCTCCAGCAACGTGCCTTTCGTCAGGTACGCCCTGAACTCCTCGGTCTAGCACCCTTCCTGAGGCTCGAGCGCTAAGAGAAGGTGTGCTGCTGAAGTCGGGCCACAGGCGGGGGCTCCCGAGGCTGGTGGCTGGGGGAGCTCCTCCTGAGATGGCGTCGGCTCCGCAGGCGGAGGTTCTGCCAAAGGCTTGAAGAGCCGCTCCTCGAAGACGCCAGGCTCTTGGGGCAGCCGCTTGGATGCTCTTCTGGCGATGTCGTCGGCCTCTTTGTTGGTGCCACAAGGCACATGCTGTAGCTCTAGGCCCAGGAACTGCTTCTCCATTTTGCGCACCTCCGCGAGGTATGCCTCCATGTGCTCATCCTTTGGCTCGTACACCTTGTTGGAGAAGTTGACGAGGAGCTGCAAGTCTCCCTTGACGGTGAGGCGTTTCACCCCTAGGGCCACCACCGCTTTGAGGCCGGCGATGAGACCCTCGTACTCTGCGATGTTGTTGGAGACCTTCTCGCCCCGCTGGAAGCAGAGCTCCACGGCGTAGTAAAGCTTGTCCTGAGTGGGCGAGATGAGCACAGCTCCAGCCACCGCGCCCTGACGTGCAAATGCGCCATCGAAGTACATGACCCAACCATCTGGCGCTTCACCTCCTGGTGAGAGGGATTGGTTCTCGCCTGCTTCAAACTCCGGGGTGTCGGTCCAGTCTGCCACGAAGTCGGCGAGTGCAGCCCCCTTGATGACTATGGTTGTGCTGAACTCCAGGTCAAACGCTTGCAGCTCGATATTCCATTCGGTGACCCTTCCCGCAACATTGGGGCTTCTGAGCACTCTATCCAATGGGTAAGCTGAAACGACCTTGATGGCGTGACCTTGGAAGTAGTGGCGCAGCTTGCGTGAGGGCACCAGGAGCGCCAGCAAGAGCTTCTAAGGCATGGGGTATCGCGCCCTCGCATCTCGCAGGACCGTGCTGATGAAGTACACTGGGTGCTCGACAAGGGTGGGAGAGCTAACGGAGTTTTTGGCTCCCGGGGACTAGGGTGTTTCTTGTGGGTTTCCAGCTCCTGGGGCTTGATGACTGGTCGGGGCAGCCGCTGTCTCAGGAGCATCGCCTTGGTGCTGAGCTGCCTCATCCTGCTTGGCGACTCCACTTGGCGGGTCCTCGACCTCGGGCCCCTCCCTGAGGGCCACCAGCGCCGTGCTGGTGGAGTGGGGTGTGGCAGACATGTAGAGTACCAACGGCTCGCGAGGACGAGGTGAAAGTGCAACTATCCCTGGGTGGTTTTGGTAATTCCTAACAACATATAGCTCATTGAGCTAACATTATTCCAAGATTAATATTTCAGGAAAAGCTCAATGAATGGCATGGCATGGATGAGGAAAGTGGATCCCTCAAAATTCTAAGGACAAAAAGTTTGGCTCAAGCTTGAAGCTCAAGACTCTACATTTTATATTTTAGTGATCCAACATCACATTGAGTCTATAGGAAAAGCCAATACTATCAAGGAGGGATGAGGTGTTGCTTAATGGCTTGCTTGCTCAAAATGCTTAGTGATATGCTCCAAAATCCTCAACTACCTTCCCACATCCACATATGACCTAAACCAAAAGTCAAACTCGGCCCCACCGATTCTTTCTATCCGGCGCCACCGAGTTTCAAATGTCATAGCCACTGCCACAAACCCTAGGCAAATCGGTCTCACCGATAGGGATCTCGGTCTCATCGAGATGGGATTGTAATCTCTCAGTTTCCCTTCGTAACGTTTCGGTCTTACCGAGATGAGCGATCGCTCCCACGGAGATTGCAATGTAAACTCTCTGTTTCCCTTTTGTAACACTTCGGTCTCACCGAGATGAGTGAATCGGTCCCACCGAGTTTACCTGACCAACTCTCTGGTTAGCTTATTACCAAAATCGGTCCTAACAAGTTTGTGTAATCAGTCACACCGAGATTACGTTATGCCCTAACCTAACCATATCGGTCCTACCAAGTTGCATCTTAGTCCCACCGAAAATCCTAACGGTCACTAGGTTTGTTGAATCGGTCCGACCGAGTTTAACCATTCGGTCCCACCGAGTTTGGCAAATTGTGTGTAACGGTTAGATTTTGTGTGGATGCTATATATACCCCTCCACCCACTCTTCATTCATGGAGAGAGCCATCAGAACATACCTACACTTCCAATACACATTTTCTGAGAGAGAACCACCTGCACTTGTGTTGAGGTCATGATATTCCATTCCAACCATACGAATCTTGATCTCTAGCCTCCCCCAAGTTGCTTTCCACTCAAATCTTCTTTCCACCAAATCCAAATCCTGTGAGAGAGAGTTGAGTGTTGGGGAGACTATCATTTGAAGCACAAGAGCAAGGAGTTCATCATCAACACACCATTTGTTACTTCTTGGAGAGTGGTGTCTCCTAGATTGGCTAGGTGTCACTTGGAGCCTTCGACAAGATTGTGGAGTTGAACCAAGGAGTTTGTAAGGGCAAGGAGATCGCCTACTTCGTGAAGATCTACCGCTAGTGAGGCAAGTCCTTCGTGGGCGACGGCCGTGATGGAATAGACAAGGTTGCTTCTTCGTGAACCCTTCGTGGGTGGAACCCTCCATGGACTCGCGCAACCATTACCCTCCGTGGGTTGAAGTCTCCATCAACGTGGATGTATGATAGCACCACCTATCGGAACCACGACAAAAACATCTGTGTCTCCAATTGCGTTTGAATCCTCCAAACCCTCCTCTTTACATTCTTGCAAGTTGCATGCTTTACTTTTAGCTGCTCATATACTCTTTTGCATGCTTGCTTGAATTGTGTGGAGATTGCTTGACTTGTGCTAAGATAGCTAAAATCTGCCAAGAACTAAAATTGGGAAAAGGCTAGATTTTTATTTGGTCAAGTAGTCTAATCACCCCCCCTATAGACATACTTTCGATCCTACAAGTAGTATCGGAGCTTTGGTCTCCATTTGCTTTGATTTCCATAGCTTTTGGCGGTCATAGCCTTGGTTTCACAACCTAGGAGAGTATGGCGTCTAGCGAGGGAAATTATCACCGTAGAGGTCCTTACTTTGATGGCACTAATTTTGCTAGTTGGAAGCATAAGATGAAAATGCATATTCTTGGACATAACCCCGCCGTTTGGGCTATTGTGTGTATTGGCTTGCAAGGTGAATTCTTTGACGGGAAAGAACCGAACCGTGAAGCCACCGCGGAAGAGTTGAAAATGCTGCAATAGAACGCTCATGCTTGTGATATCCTCTTCAACGGATTGTGCCCTGAAGAATTCAACAAAATCAGCCGTCTTGAGAATGCAAAGGAAATTTGGGATACTTTGATAGATATGCACAAAGGTACCGACTCCGTCAAGGAATCCAAATTGGATGTGCTTCAAAGTCAACTTGACAAGTTCAAAATGAAGGATGGTGAAGGTGTTGCTGAAATGTACTCTAGGCTTGCTCTTATCACAAATGAGATTGCCGGCTTAGGGAGTGAAAGGATGACCGATAGATTCATCATCAAGAAGATCCTAAGAGCCTTGGATGGAAAATATGATACCGTGTGCACATTGATCCAAATGATGCCAAATTACAAAGATCTCAAGCCAATGGAATTCATCGGAAGAATTGTTTCTCATGAGATGTCACTCAAGGATAAAGAGGAACTTCACAACAAATCAAGTGGTGCTTACAAAGCCTCATGTGAAGCCCCCACATCATTGAGTGAGAAACAAACCTTCAATGAAGAATTGAGCTTAATGGTGAATAACTTCAACAAGTTCTACAAGAGTAGAAGCAAAGAGAGAAGCTCCAAGTCAAGGTCCTACAATGACAAAAGATCTTCTAGTCGAGAGCGAAACTGCTACAATTGTGGAAGGCCCGAACACTATTCCAATGAGTGTACGGCCCCCTACAAGAGAAGAGAAGATTCTCCCAAGAGAAGAAGTAGAAGAGAAGAATCACCATCTAGAGAAAGAAGGAGTAGAGATGATCGTTATGAACGAAGACCCTCACGGAGAAGCAAGGATTCGGAAAGAAAGGACAAGTCATCAAGGAGCTACACAAAACGAAGACATCAAGCTCATGTTGGTGAATGGGTATCCGGCTCCGACTCCGACAACCACTCCGAGAGAAGCTATCACTCTGACTCCGAATATACTCAAGATGAAGGTGTTGCCGGTCTAGCACTTGTGACAACCAACTCCTACGACATATTTGACTCACCAAATGAAGGAGTTGGAACATGCTTCATGGATAAAGGCCCAAAGGTATCACACCCCGAGTATGTTGATTTCAATAGTGATGAAGATGACTTGTTAGGTGATGATGATTTACTTGTTGACAACTCTAGTGATGAATATTGTGATGAAACGTCAATTAATCATGCTAATCAAGATAAAACGAATGACAATGATAAGGATAAGATTGAGTCTCTAACTAAAGAACTAAACACTCTTAAGTTAGCTCATGAAACTATCTTAGGAGATCATCGAGAACTTTTAAGGACTCATGAGAAATTACGCTTTGAAAAGCTCAACCTTGAGCAAGATCATGAGTTCTTAAAAGCAATCAATGATGATCTTCATAAGAAAAGTTCTTCTTACATTGCTAAGCGTTTACTCTTATCCACTTACATGCCTCAAGTCAAGTCTAGTAACAAGAACAAGAAAGATTCTTCCTCTAGTAGTAACAATAATCATGCTAAATCCAATATTGTTGCTTCTAGTAGTTCTCTTGATTCCACTAATGATTCTCTTAGCCAAGTTACACTTGAGCAAGAAAATATCTTATTGAAGGGAATTATAGAGAAAGGTGTTTACAAGAGCCTTGCCGGAAGTAAGCAATTCGAGGAAATTGTACGCAAGCAAGGAAGGCACCGGAAGAATCAAGGTGTTGGTTTTGAACGAAAGTTCAATGCAAATGGAGTTGAGTGGGAAGAAGATCAATACCCCAAGACGAAGTTTGTTCCTCTACAAGAGAAGTATGATCCTACTTCTTTCAAAGGGACACAAGCTCAAGATGATCTTCCACCACAAGACCACAAGCAAAAAGGCAAGGACAAGCTTCAAGAGGAAATTGATGCATTTGAAGAAGCTCCTAAGGCCTTGGTCAAGTGGGTTCCCAAGACCACTTCAAGTTCCACTTCATCAAGTACAACTACAACACCGAGGATTCCCATCAAGATGGTGTGGATCCCGAAGAAGAAGAACTAGAGAGTTCTTGAGGGTGACTCCGCCAACATACTTCACTCTTATCATCTTGGCAAGAACAAGTGCAATCAACTTCCACATCTTGCACTAGTTCAAGGAGTCACAAACCCTCTTGTTGGTAAGACAAGGGACAAGGTAACCTAAAAGCTTTCATAGACATCATCTTGTGTGTGCATCACTTTCTGTCTATGGATATCCTTCTTTGTTCCTTATGGGACTAACCCGTGTAGGTATTGAAAGTGCAACTCACTCCAATGGATAGCTTCAAATGATCTACATCAACATTGAGCATCCACATCTTCAACATCTACATGAAGTCATCATCGACAAAACCCAAGGTTAGTTCATCCCTCTTAGGGGGGATCTCACATCTAGGGGGAGCTTTACTCTAAGAATTGAGCTAAAGCAACTCTAATGGTGTGAACACAAGAATGCTTTATGTAAAAGTGGTAACCCCACTTGTGCTTAAACGATGAGTATGACCTATGATCAAATGTTCTCATTTGACTCCTAAGTCAATATACTCATATATAGATGACCTAGTCATCGCAAATTGTTTGATAGATGCTAGAATTGGTTGTGCATGCTTTGCCACATATTTCAATTGCCATTTTATTGTGTGAGCATGTTGATTGCATATTTTACTCATTCGAGGACATCCACTTGTTGTTTTGATTGATTGGTTTTCTTTTCTTTTGCCAAGTGGATGGACAAGAATGCCTAAGAACCCTCTCTAGCTATCTATGCTTTTCTCGTCTCAAACTCTATTCATGCTACATCACAAAATTTGATCAAGTTAGATTCGAACCACTCTGTGTGAGGAGCACTCGGAGTTCCCGTTTCGTCATAGACTTAAACTTCCAAAACTTCTTTGTGCATTTCGGTCTGACCGATTCATCCATTTCGGTCATACCGAGATCACTAAGTCGATCTAGGTTTTCAATCTCGGTGCAACCGATTTGAACCTTTCGGTCACACCGAGTTTCAGTAATTGTTTGCAGTTATGAATCTCGGTGCCACCGAGTTGTTCCACTCGGTCACACCGACAGGGTCGGGCTATATATACCCATAGGTCAAATTTTGGAAAACTTTCCGAACCTCCTCGTCCCGCGCTTAGCCCGCTCTGCCTCCAGGGTCTCCGGATCGTCTTCCTCGTCGCCAGCCACCTCCTGCCGCTGGTCTCCACCGCCGTCTATGGGAATCATCCCCGCTGTTGCCGCCGTAGTGAGTTCATCGCCAAACTAGGGTATGAACTCGATCACTGTGCTATCCCTATCTGATTCCTAGCACATTGTGTTCGCCATGTATCTTGCCACGATTGAGATCATTCTTATCCAGTCAAAGCACTCCGTAGTTTAGTCGTGAATTGAAAATTTAGGGTTAGGTTTCCGCCGAAACCATCTCAGACCCACCGAGTTGTGGAACTCGGTACCACCGATTTGGCTCAGGCCATTGCACATGTAATTTTCGGTCTGACCGAGAATTGCAAATCGGTGTGACTGAGTTCAGGACTTTGTGAAACCCTAGCAGTCTCGATGCCACCGAACTGTGACTCGGTCTGACCGAGTTCACTACTTTAGGTTCCAACAGCTGCTTCAGTATCACCGAGTTTACAAATCGGTTGATCCGAAATGCTTTCTGTGGAAAACTAAAACCAAGTTTTTGACTCATTCTTTTGCAAAAACCTCTGCATTTTGTGATGCTCATCCTGTGGCTGAGAACATGAAGATCAGGAGAGACTCAGGGTTGAGGCTATGGAGAGAGTCAGATCCACATGCCACCAGGAGAAGGACTGTTGTTGATTACAGGTTCCACACAAAGGAACAGCAGGACTTCTATGAGACAATCTTGTTGGACAAGAAGCCTATAGTGTGTGATATGAGGTGGGTCGACTGGACCTACATGAAGGAAATGAAGAACACTATCCTAGAGTGTATGACAACTTCAGAGCGTGTGGAGTTGCAGACTTTGTTGGGCAGAAGCCCACAAACTGGAATGATGAGCTCATTATGCCATTCTACTCCACAGCACATTTCTATCCAGATGGCAGAATAGTTTGGATGTCTGAAGGAACGAGATACCAATCAACTATTGAGGAATGGGCCAATATGATCAATGCCCCAAAGGAAAGTGAAGATGACTTGGATGTTTATGCCAAGAAAAAGATGGATCACAATTCTATGTCACAGATGTACAAGGAGATCCCAGACAAAGCTCTTGAGACTTTCAAGTTTGGTTCAGTCCATTTTCTTCTGTCAGGACTGCCAATGATCAACTGGATCCTAGGGCACACTCTTTTGCCCAAGTCAGGTGACCACAACATGATCAGAGGGCATGCAATTAATTTGCTACACATATTTGATGTGCCACAGAAATTCAAGGTCATGAGCCTCATGGTTGAGACTATCAAGAGGACAGCAGCAGACCAAAAGAGAAGTTGTGGATATGCCCCACAAATTCAGGAGTTGATTAACTCAAAGATGGGCACAGGAAAATATCTGTTGGATAAGGAACACTTTGTTCTCTATCCTGACTTTGAGTACAACCAAGTGGTTATGGATGAAGATGAACCATCCTCAGTACAAGCACAATGCCAAGAGAGAGAAGGCAAAATGAGAAAAAGCTGCAAGGATGCCAACTACTGAAGAAGCATCTCAGTATCTCCTGAAGAGCAAGCAAGATCAGCTTGGCTACCTGATTGCATCCACTCTGAGGATTGAGAAGGGACTGGCCACCCTGACTCAAAATCAGGAGAGCTTGGAAAGAATCGTGGAGCAAAAATTCTGTGACTTGGATGTGAAGGTAATTGAGATTCAGTCTGTTGTGGAGCAACTTCAAGATGATATGCAGGAGAGGAAGAGCAAGACAACCACTGATGCATTTGCCAGAGTGCCTAGAGCTTAGAGGTCTGCTGCAGTGCCTGTTCCAGACACCAGAGCCACGTCATCTGCACCAGCTACAGCTTCAGTGCCACCGGCTCCAGCACCTACTCCATCAGCTCCATCTACTTCGACTAAAGCCTTCGTTCTTGGAGTTCTCCGGACACCACCACCTAAAGACCAAGCTTGAGAGACATTTTAGTGCTATGCATTTTCTATGAAATTTTTGGTAACTTGTTGCCAAAGGGGGAGAAACATGTATAGATCATAGGCATCGAGAGAGAGCGTTGCTTTTCTTTCTCTCTTGCTTTGATGGTTGAACTTTGTTTGTCTTTTGATTGCTTGAGATACTATGCTATTATCTGTGAGACATTGATGATCATGTGGTTGATCATAAGCTACACTTATGCTTGTTAGATGATATTATCTTACTTATCCTTATATGATCATTCACTTTGCTTGGTGATGAGTGCATGTATTCAACCTTTATAATTTTGAGCACTCCACCAAGATGTATGTGACATGGAAGACTAAGCCATGATCCTAACTCATTGTGCATTTGCAGTCCAAAGCAAATCTTAAGATATGCACAAATTTAGGGGGAGCTCTTCCTTTTCACATACTTCTCAAAGCGACAATATCTTTCACTCTTATTATCATTTGTCGAAGCTTTGATCTATATGTTGTCATCAATTACCAAAAAGGGGGAGATTGAAAGTGCAACTATCCCTGGGTAGTTTTGGTAATTCCTAACAACATATAGCTCATTGAGCTAACATTATTCCAAGATTAATATTTCAGGAAAAGATCAATGAATGGCATGGCATGGACGAGGAAAGTGGATCCCTCAAAATTCTAAGGACAAAAAGTTTGGCTCAAGCTTGAAGCTCAAGACTCTACATTTTATATTTTAGTGATACAAGATCACATTGAGTCTATAGGAAAAGCCAATACTATCAAGGAGGGATGAGGTGTTGCTTAATGGCTTGCTTGCTCAAAATGCTTAGTGATATGCTCCAAAATCCTCAACTAACTTCCCACATCCACATATTACCTAAACCAAAAGTCAAACTCAGCCCCACCGATTCTTTCTATCCGGCGCCACCGAGTTTCAAATGTCATAGCCACTGCCACAAACCCTAGGCAAATCGGTCTCACCGATAGGGATCTCGGTCTCATCGAGATGGGATTGTAATCTCTCAGTTTCCCTTCGTAACGTTTCGGTCTTACCGAGATGAGCGATCGGTCCCACGGAGATTGCAATGTAAACTCTCTGTTTCCCTTTTGTAACACTTCGATCTCACCGAGATGAGCGAATCGGTCCCACCGAGTTTACCTGACCAACTCTCTGGTTAGCTTATTACCAAAATCGGTCCTACCGAGTTTGTGTAATCGGTCACGCCGAGATTACGTTATGCCCTAACCTAACCATATCGGTCCTACTGAGTTGCATCTTAGTCCCACCGAAAATCCTAACGGTCACTAGGTTTGTTGAATCGGTCCGACCGAGTTTAACCATTCAGTCCCACCAAGTTTGGCAAATTGTGTGTAACGGTTAGATTTTGTGTGGATGCTATATATACCCCTCCACCCACTCTTCATTCGTGCAGAGAGCCATCAGAACATACCTACACTTCCAATACACATTTTCTGAGAGAGAACCACCTGCACTTGTGTTGAGGTCAAGATATTCCATTCCAACCATATGAATCTTGATCTCTAGCCTTCCCCAAGTTGCTTTCCACTCAAATCTTCTTTCCACCAAATCCAAATCCTGTGAGAGAGAGTTGAGTGTTGGGGAGACTATCATTTGAAGCACAAGAGCAAGGAGTTCATCATCAACACACCATTTGTTACTTCTTGGAGAGTGGTGTCTCCTAGATTGGCTAGGTGTCACTTGGGAGCTTCCAACAAGATTGTGGAGTTGAACCAAGGAGTTTGTAAGGGCAAGGAGATCGCCTACTTTGTGAAGATCTACCGCTAGTGAGGCAAGTCCTTCGTGGGCGACGGCCGTGATGGAATAGACAAGGTTGCTTCTTCGTGGACCCTTCATGGGTGGAGCCCTCCGTGGACTCGCGCAACCGTTACCCTCCGTGGGTTGAAGTCTCCATCAACGTGGATGTACAATAGCACCACCTATCGAAACCACGAAAAAAACATCTGTGTCTCCAATTGCGTTCGAATCCTCCAAACCCTCCTCTTTACATTCTTGGAAGTTGCATGCTTTACTTTCTGCTGCTCATATACTCTTTTGCATGCTTGCTTGAATTGTGTGGAGATTGCTTGACTTGTGCTATGATAGCTAAAATCTGCCAAGAACTAAAATTGGGAAAAGGCTAGATTTTTATTTGGTCAAGTAGTCTAATCACCCCCCCCCCTCTAGACATACTTTAGATCCTACACGAGGTGCCACCATCACCGGCGGGCTGGTCAAGTATCTCTTGAGTTGTTGAAATGTCAGGTCGGCCTCGGGGGTCCACTTGAACGGACCCTTCTTCTTCATCAGCTTGAAGAACGGCAAGGTGCGCTCCCCAAACTTGGAGATGAAGCGCCCCAACGAAGTCACGCAGCCTACAAGCTTTTGAATCTCCTTGAGGTTTTGCGGTGGGCTCATGTCTTCGATTGCCTTGACCTTCTCCGGGTTGGCCTCGATCCCCCTATGAGACACGAGGAAGCCCAGCAGCTTGCCCAAAGGGACACCAAACATGCACTTCTCTGGGTTGAGCCGCAGGTCCACCTGGCGTAGGCTCGCGGAGGTTTCCTCTAGGTCCTGAATCAGAGTTCTTGCCTCCCAAGACTTCACCACAATTTCATCGACGTAGGCCTCAGTGTTTCTCCCGAGCTGCTGCCCCAAGGCGATGTGCATCAGTCACTGGAAGGTCGCTCCTGCATTGCGCAGTCCGAATGGCATGCAAGTGTAGCAGTATACCCCGCATGGGGTTAGGAAAGCTGTTTTCTCCTCATCTCCCATCGCCATCTTGATCTGGTGGTAGCTTGAGAACGCATCCAGGAAACATAGCAGATCACACTCGACGGTTGAGTCGACAATCTAGTCGATGCGCGGTAGCGGGAACGGGTCTTGAGCGCAAGCCTTGTTGAGGTTGGTGAAGTCAACACACATGCACTCCTTCCCTCCTTTCTTCGGCACGACGACCGGATTCGCCAGCCACTCTGGGTACCGAACTTCACGAATGAAACCCGCTGCCTCCAGCTTGCGGGTTTCCTGAACGATGAAGGACTGCTTATCCATGGACTGCCGCCTTGCCCTCTGCTTCACAGGGCGCATGTTGGGGCATACCCTCAGATGATGCTCGATCACTCTTCTCGGAACCCCAGCCAGCTGCTTGGGTTCCTACGCGAATACTTCCTTGTTCGCCCGCAAAAAGTCCACCAACTCTTTTTCTTGATCTGGGGCGAGGTCGGCACCTATGGTAAATGTGGCGCCAGAGGCCCACATGAAGTAAATTAGAAGAAATTTTCAAACATATTTGTCTCACGACATGGACACATGCATACGTATGCATGGAGTGACATGGCATTTTAATTCCAAAAAATAAAAAAATATCAGAAACACATGAAACCTTGGTTGATGTAATGTCATGCCACCAAGATGATATGGTAAAGAAATTGGCATTGTTGATGAAAGTTTGGACACACACCCCTCACAAACTGGAGCAACTCACTAGAAGGCCCGTGGTTCCGAGAGGGAACAATGCATGTTTGATGACGAACCAGAGATTGCTTCCTCTTATGGCCTTCAATTTTTTCTACGTCTAACGTGCACTACTACAACAGTAATGTGAAATTTTGGAAAAATTCTAGGGGTTATTTGACCTTTTAAAGACATTTAAGTGATTTTCTATCCATTTAATGACCATAATTCAAATTTGAACTACATCTACATGCAACGCCTCACCAAAACGGTTTGAAAAATCATATTTGTGTACTTGTGTGCGAGTTAATTCCATGTGCAGTAAACTTGAAAGAATTTTCAAACATAATTGTCTCACAACATGGACACATGCATACGTATGCATGGAGTGACATGGCATTTTATTTCTAAAAAATGAAAAAAATATCACAAACACATGAAACCTTGGTTGATGTAATGTCATGCCACCAAGATGATGTGGTAAAGAAATTGACATGTTTGACGAAAGTTTGGACACACACCCCTCACAAACCAGAGCAACTCACTAGAAGGCTCGTGGTTCCGAGAGGGAACAATGCATGTTTGATGACAAATGGGAGATAGCTTCCTCTTACGGCCTTCAATTTTTTTCTACGTCTAACATGCACTACTACAACTGTAATGTGAAATTTTAGAAAATTCTAGGGATCATTTGACCTTTTAAAGACATTTAAGTGATTTTCTAGCCATTTAATGACCGTAATTCAAATTTGAACTACATCTACATACAACGCCTAAACAAAATGGTTTAAAAAAATCATATTTTGTACTTGTGTGTGAGTTAATTCTATGTGTAGTAAATTAGAAAGAATTTTCAAACATATTTGTCTCACGACATGGACACATGGATACGTATGCATGAAGTGACATGACATTTTAATTCCAAAATATAAAATAATCAGAAACACATGAAACCTTGGTTGATGTAATGTCATGCCACCAAGATGATGTGGTAAAGAAATTGGCATGTTTGATGAAAGTATGGACACGCACCCCTCATAAACCGGAGCAACTCACTAGAAGGCTCGTGGTTCCGAGAGGGAACAATGCATGTTTGATGACAAATGGGAGATAGCTTCCTCTTACGGCCTTCAATTTTTTTCTACATCTAACGTGCACTACTACAACTGTAATGTGAAATTTTAGAAAATTATATGGGTCATTTGGCCTTTTGAAGACATTTAAGTGATTTTCTAGCCATTTAATGACTGTAATTCAAACTTGAACTACATCTACACGCAATGCCTAAACTAAACGGTTTGGAAAATCATATTTGTGTACTTGTGTGGGAGTTAATTCCATGCAGTAAATTAGAAGGAAATTTCAAACATATTTGTCTCACGACATGGACACATGCATACGTATGCATGCAGTGACATGGCATTTTAATTCCAAAATATAAAAAAATCAAAAACACATGAAACCTTGGTTGATGTAATGTCATGCCACCAAGATGATGTGGTAAAGAAATTGGCATGTTTGATGAAAGTTTGGACACACACCCCTCACAAACCGGAGAAACTCACTAGAAGGCTCGTGGTTCCGAGGGAACAATGCATGTTTGATGACGAACGAGAGATAGCTTCCTCTTACGACTTTCAATTTTTTTCTACGTCTAACGTGCACTACTACAACTATAATGTGAAATTTTGGAAAATTCGAGGGGTCATTTGACCTTTTAAAGACATTTAAGTGATTTTCTAGCCATTTAATGAGCGTAATTCAAATTTGAACTACATCTACATGCAACGCCTAACCAAAACGATTTGAAAAATCATATTTGTGTACTTTTGTGCGATTTAATTCTGTGTGCAGTAAATTAGAAGGAATTTTCAAACATGTTGGTCTCAAGGCATGGGCACATGCATACGTATGCATGGAGTGCCATGGCATTTTAATTCCAAATAATTAAAAAATGATCGGAAAAACATGAAACCTTGGTTGATGTAATGTCATGCCACCAAGATGATGTGGTAAAGAAATTGGCATGTTTGACGAAAGTTTGGACACACACCCCTCACAAACCGGAGCAACTCACTAGAAGGTTCGTCGTTCCGAGAGGGAACAATGAATGTTTAATGATGAATGGGAGATAGCTTCCTCTTACGACCTTCAGTTTTTTTCTATGTTTAACATGCTCTAATACAACTTTCATGTGAAAATTTTGAAAATTTCAGGGGTCATTTGACCTTTTAAAGACGTTTAAGTGATTTTCTAACCATTTAAAGACTGTAATTTAAATTTGAACTACATCTACATGTAACGCCTAAGCAAAACGGTTTGAAAAATCATATTTTTGTGGACTTGTCTGCGAGTTAATTCCATGTGCAGTAAATTAGAAGGAATTTTCAAACATATTGGTCTCAAGGCATGGGCACATGCATCGAGTGCCATGGCATTTTAATTCCAAAAAAATAAAAAAATAATCAGAAAAACATGAAACATTGCTTGATTTAATGTCATGCCACCAAGATGATGTGGTTAAAAATTGGCATGTTTGACTAGAGTTTGGACACACACCCCTCACAAACTGGAGAAACTCACTAGAAGGTTCTTGGTTCCGAGAGGGAACAATGCATGTTTAATGACGAACGGGAGATACCTTCCTCTTACAGCCTTCAAATTTTTTTCTATGTTTAACATGCACTAATAGAACTGTCATGTGAAAATTTGGAAAATTTTAGGGGCCATTTTGACCTTTTAAAGACATTTAAGTGATTTTCTAATCATTTAATGATCGTAATTCAAATTTGAACTACATCTATATGAAACGCCTAACCATAACAGTTTGAAAAATCATATTTTTGTGTAC
Source organism: Triticum urartu (assembly GCF_003073215.2). Taxonomy (NCBI): domain Eukaryota; kingdom Viridiplantae; phylum Streptophyta; class Magnoliopsida; order Poales; family Poaceae; genus Triticum; species Triticum urartu. The sequence continues at coordinate 351,060,989 of NC_053028.1, forward strand.
TTTTGTGCGAGTTAAAAAAATGATCAGATGATGTAAATATCTGGTGTTCAAAAAAGAAAATGTAAAGATCTGGCAAGACAACCGGCCCCCACACGATTGGCCCTCTATCTCGCGGCTCGAGGATTGGAAGGTGAGAGGCGGGGATCATTAATCAGACACGGTTCTGTATTGGAAACAGTCAGCTATTATGTTCACACATGGATTTTGCTGCGGGAATCATGTGTAATTCAAACTACATTACTCATAAATTCCGGTGACCGGCGTGTGCACTCTCCCCGTCGATCTAGATTCCGGCCGCCAATGGATACTCCCTTGCTCACGTCATCCCGCCTGCATTCTCATCTACATCCTCCCGTCGCTCACCCTCTCTCTCACACACACAAATCTCTGCCATGGCGCCGCTGGTCTGCCCACGCGCCGACGAGGAGTTGCCGCCCCCCGAGGGCGCTCACTCGAATAGTAGCGACGAGGACCCCTACGCGCCGCTTGACGAGGTTGCGCCGGACCCCCGAACTTTGGATTGGTTTTGGGGCTAGTACAATCTTTGTCTGTGGGAGTCGCTGTCGCTAGCTGAGAAAGCCAGGCAAGTGGCGTTCAAGAAGGATATGGTGGAGGAGGAAGCCAGGTACCAGGCGGCCTGTGAAGCCCGTGATGCCGCCTGGAAAAAGAAGGCAGTGGAGCTTTGGGGGCGGGCGCGTCATCATGCCGAGAAGGTGTACGAAGTCGGGTACTTCGTGAGGAAGGTCATAGGCGCTGGGCGCCTCATCGCTGCGTGGAGGTGGGATGATAAGCTCCAGCGTGCCACCGACGAGGAGCTCCAGTGGGCGCCCAACGAAATGGCAAGATCGTTCGCGCGCATCCACCAGCAAGAGGCGGATCGGTACGTCAAGCACTGCGAGGCGGAGGAGACGGAGTACTGCCTCCGCACTAGGAAGATGCCGCGCACCAGGGAGCTGCTGGCGATGTGCCATCGGAATACTGGCCCCGGTAGGGATTATTAGTTTTAGTATTGTTCGTTTTCAATTTTATGCATTGTGCCTAGTAGTTAAGTATCATCACGTATATGTGATGATATTATATATATCCTGATGAACTAATGAACAATTAATATATATATATTATGAATTCAATTTTCTATATGTTTTTGTATACTAATTTCAATCTAGCTGTTAACATCCACATATACAGAATGGAAAGCGTATATACACACATTGAAACAGAACATATAAGAACGAAAAACAGAGTACACACATTGAAACAGAGGAATAAACAAAGCAATACTATGATGGTTGTGAATACATAGCTATCCACGTCGAAACGACTCAACAAAATAAAATGCCTCCATGAGACCATGACCAGCAGCCCTTGCCTACGGTAGCTCTTGGCTCTGCCTGAACTCGTGCATGCGTTCATCTAAGCAGTTGACACGCTCGCAGTACATCTGGAGCGCGATCTCGAGCTCCAAGTTGGCTATTTCATCGGAGATCACCAGCTCAAGGATGCGACGGCCATGTTCCTCTACTGCGCCCAGGTGGACACCTGGACCAAGGAGGCGGTCGAGCCTACGGACCAGCGTGTTGGCATCCAGCGGGCTACGAACAAGGCGAACGGCGGCACCCATGCAAACGGCGCATCGGGCGTCCGGTGCAAGTACGACGCGGCCAGCCTCTAGTGCGAGTACGGCACTGAAGGCCTCTACCCACTCCTAGAGAAGAATGGGGGTACTGACGGGACGTGTACCCAGCTGCGACGTCGTATCGACAACAGACAAGCACTGATGGATCCGCTCTTGCTGTTTGGCGCGCCGCGCCTCTCGCTCTGCGGCGCTCCAACGGTCTCGCTATGCGGCGAGCCGCAACTTATCGGTGCGGACGTGCCTAGCTTGCTCTGTGGCGCACCATCGATCATGTTTGTGTAGTGAGCTGCAGCCTATCAGCGCTGACATACCTATCTTGATCCGCGGCGCTCAAGCGCCATGTGCCAAAGGTCTGCTCAACCCTGGCGATGACGCGCATCACAACGTTGTCCATCACGTTGCCGGGGAACGCCTCGGCCTCGATGGGCCGTGTGGCCTGCTCGTTTTCCTCATCGACGAGGTTGAGGGCAGAGGCGGCGCTTTGGTGGGTTGGCATGCTTGGAAAAGGTGGATGTGCTACAGGTTGCGCTTGTCAACTTCGTGTGTCGCATGCTGCCTAGGTTTATGCGCAATACCGCTGGGTGGCGGGAAATAGGTAAGGAAATGGTGGGAAACAGTGGCGTGTTCATAAAACGCCATCAATTAATGGAAACTTAGCATAGAAGGAACATCGAGCTTGCACAGGAAGTAGATGATGATCAGATGAACACGGACCACACTAGGGAACCCGTAGGTGATGAATTCATCAATCGCAAACGGTTGAATACTAGCAAGCATTTGCCCACAACACACACGGCTTATTCCATCACAAACAAGTTGGATGGATCAACTGTATGCCACGTATCATACATTATCAAAAAATAATGCGGTAGACCTTCTTTAACATGTGTTAAAAATAAAAAAATAAAAAACAAGGACCTCGAGGTTAAATTAACTCATGGGATGGGTCGTATTAGCCATTTAATTTGAGAAATACGACCCATCCTATCAGTTAATTTAACATCAATAGAACTTCCTATCTAGTCACCCATCTGATGGCTGCTCCAGCCTGAGCACACTTGACTTGAGATTTCTCTTACATGAGCTACTGGTGGAATAGCTAGTCCTTGCTGATATAGGATGCCTCTTCGCATCCTTATGGCATATCCGGATGACTGCCCATCCCCCAACAGCCAATAGATGTTTTGTAGACAGATCATGTCACATACGTCTTATTAGAAAAAATCGTCTGTGTTATTATCGGTCTTCACACACATTTCTGATTACAGACCTGTTTGCTACATATCACACACATCTTGTTAAGTTGAACCGTTTCTGTCCCCATGTCTGAACGCAAATAGTTCATCCAAGTGTACCGTATGTTGTACATCGCACACACCTTGATCTGGCTGGCCGTTTCTTTTGTGTTGCCTAATCACAAAAAGTTCGTCCGAGTGAACTGTATGATGTACATGCACACACCTTCATGCATCTGCCCGTTTCTTTTGTTCCTCCTCATCACAAACGGTTGATTGAATTGAACTATATGCCCTGCATCGCACACGCAACTAAAATTTGAACCGTGTTTGATGCATCCTCCATCGCAAACGTTTTGCACCTTTTTGACGGGTTTTTTACACCACGGTTTGCGATTATGGCATCGCACACAGTTTCATCGAAGGGTCTCTGATCGTAGTGTCGCGTTAGCAGCATCCTGCAGTAGTGAACATTACATTAACAGCTGCTATAGAGTCGGTATTTGGGCATGGGAGAGTAGGCGGACCAAGACAGTTGCATTTCTAACGAAAAGAAGCAAGTTATCTTAATGGGAAATTTAGCAGGACATGAAAAACAATGCCATTGATTCATATTACTGGAGGCATTACATTGAAAACAACATTGGTTCAATGTGTCCTTACTTTTAACAGTGCGACTTCTACATTTTACCAGTGGCATTACATAAGAGGGGCTCGGGGCAACAAACATCAGAACAGGATATCTGGGTTGGTCCCATTTCTGGACATACTCTGTTGACTTGTCCCCCGGTCCCCACTTTCTTCCCTTTTTCAACCAATAGATCGGTTTATATTGAGTTTGTACTGTGTTTCCCTTTATTTCCCTATTAGACCAAGAGACCAGTTGGATAGCCAGTCTATGTTGCCCCCATTATTTCCTCTTTGTACCAAGTCCTAGATTTAGGTAACAATTCTTCCCCCACCCCACCCCCTTTCTTCCCTACTTGAACCAAGTAGTACTAGATTCGATTGCATGAAATAGTTTTACCTCTTAACAGTAAAAATTTAGGTGGCTTTCGAATGGACGATCGATCCTATTATACCTGAGGGTCGCCGGGATGTCGCTGGGTGAGCGGCGGGAGGCCGGATATGCCCACACTACAGCAGTGAGGAAGAAGGGGTCGAAGGCCCTCCCTAGCCTGTGGTGCGTGGGAGAGAACGGCAAGGCACGCTGATCGGGACATGCCGTTAGTGGGTAAGAGCCGTCGCCGAGGACGACCACATGAACATTGCACCTTCTCACCGCCCCCAGCGGAGAGGATCCGGCTGGATCTGTGACCAGCGGTGAGTAGAGAGAGAGAGTGTGGCCACCGCTGTCATGTTTAGATCTGGAGAGGACGAGACAGTGTGAAGAGAGCAACACTAGCAAGCAAGCGCGGAGGCTCCTGTCTATATAGTAGAGTAGTTTTCTTTTATCTACTGGAGTCGGCTTGACCTCGTCAATGACTATCGAGAAGTCTTCATGCATGTGTCCCGGAGGTGCAGTTGTCATCATTTTGATCTAAAGCACCAGATTAACATATAACACAAAAAAATGCCACGTGACAAGAAACCATAACCTCACTGCCCCAAGGAGACAACATGAATCCCGACGGACAAACTAGACGAGGATCAAAGCTCAAATTAAAGATAAACTCGTAGAAAAGGGGTCCATCGATAGATGTCCTAATTAACATAGCCGGCTTGACCTAGATGGCAGCCGAGTAGTCTTCGTGCATGTGCCCCCAATGACCAGCGCCTTGGAGGAACTCAGCTGTCGTTGTTTAACCCTCACAGTGATCCGAAGAACATGACACCTAATATTGCCAGATGACAAGAAACCTTTTTTTGATTTGTCATCAGAATTACAGTCATGTACAACACAACCTGCACTATATGTAGACGATAGCCAATCCAGCCGTCTGCTGGAGTCTAGTCACATGCATGGATGAACTGATCTTCTGTGTCATGCAGGGATCGTCCAGGCACCGATGTATGTACAACACTGCTCTAGTACTATCGCTCGTCTCTCTCCTCTATTCACTCAGCCGACTTGCGGGGCCGGGGAGTGTGCCTATGGTTGGTTCTCAATTACAGTCCCACATGTGTGTGCAAACGAAATATGACACACGTTCCATTCGGAGAGCGGCGTGCCAAACAGAACGACCGTCTGGGGTGCGACGTGAACACGACGGGTGTGATGTATACATGTGTACCGCCGTTTTCTTGACGCTCTGCTCCAGGGCGCAATCCATGGATACAAAATTATATGTAAAAGTCGAGGGCGGGGCTTTTCCCGCGCGGTAGGTGAGCTATATTTTTATTTGCCACATGATATGTGTTTTGCTTGGAGCATCAATTTATTTTGTTAGGATTTGCTTGCTTTTATTTAGAACAATGTTTTGCATCTTTTATTTCAATAAAAGTGGCATTGATAGCCTTTACTATGCCTATGTTACAAGTATACATGTTGCTGTTTGAAAACAGAAAGTTTACCGCTGTTGCAATAATTCCCTAGAAAAGTCAGAATGGGATAAAATGTTGAAACATTTTGCATATTAAGCTCTGATAAATTTACTACAGTGGTAATTTTCTTTCATAATTTTTGGAGCTAGGGAAGTATGGATGTTGCAGCATTCTTTACAGACTATCCTGTTTAGGCAGATTGCTGTTATGTTTGCATTGTTTGCATATGTTTGCTTCTTTAATGATTCTATTTGAGGATAGGACTATTAAATATGCAGAGGAATTTAGTATGCAATGTTGAATAATAATTTTAGTGATTTGGTATAGTAGAGTATGATAAGGTTTTTGCAATGGTTTATACTAACTTATCTCACGAGTCCTTGTTGAGTTTTGTGTGGATGAAGCTTTTGAGATTTAGGGAGATCGTGATATCAGAGGAATTAAGGAGACACAAAAGCT